>NC_057797.1:162328207-162333673 GCF_018294505.1 Triticum aestivum | reverse complement strand
TTTAAAAATAATTCAAACAATGCCAAAAACTCCACTGAGTATTTTATATTGCTAGATGGACTTTTCCAAAAGCTTATAAAATATTTCAGGGATATTTGAAATTATATTCTAATTATATGAATATAATTCAAATTCAAATAGCTAATGATTTAAATTCAAAGTCCCAAAAATAAATCCTTAAAAATGTTCAATATTTTGGTTGGGACCAGAACCCTTACCAAAAATTATGAAACATTTAAGAGGAGCATTTTGGAGCAATGAATGAGATTTCTAGGGTTTTTGCCCCTCTTTTATTTAGGGTTTTGAGGCTTCCAATATTCCTCAATTCAAATTTCATTTGAATTTAAACATGATGCAGCAACCAAGCTAGTCCAAGGCCAGGGTAAAGCTAGGGATGTGACAACTCACCCCCACTAAACAAGAATCTCGTCTCGAGATTCAAGCGTAGGGTAAGGTGAAGGAAAACGCAACTAGTACAATCTTCACGATCCAGTTGCACTTCAAATGGATTTTGATTCGTCCACCATCTTTATCTTGAAGTCTTGCTCTGAGAAATCCTGCCAACATGATCTGGAGAGAAGAAGGAGACTCTAGAAGGGTCGATTTTCTCGAAGATCGAACAACTCAAGATTAACTTACGGAATGAGACTTAGAACCATCTTTCGGGTTGAGACACGAGATACACATCAATAGGGGTGGAAGAAACGGATGACGAAGGTTCACTAGGTAGAGAACAATTTCATACCTAAGAAGGTGGTAAACGATTGTCAACGTAGCGAGGAGTTGAGTTGCCATGATACCATAACGATACACCTTAGGGAAGGTGACTCGTAGAGATATCCCCTTAAGTGGCAAAAAGAATTACTTTTGATTCCGAGATCATTGAAACTCTTTATACCAGCCTAAGGCAATTCTCGAGCGGTCGTTTGGAGGGGGTCGGTAGAATGGCATACTCGGACTTGGATGATGTGGATTACCTTGTTGAAGACAACGTAATGGATGAATTTGCTTATCACCGGAAATGGAAGGGACCCATGGTAGAATAGCACATTGGCGGTGCAAGCTAGGAACAAAATGCCAATGCTGGGAATGATTCTAGTAACTGGGGGAAGAACCCAACAAAAGAGAGTGAATTCATTGTTTGAAAAGGTCATAACATTTGCCGAGGAAACTGAGAGGAATCCCAGTTAGAGATGATGATAACACGTAGTGCTTGTGCGTGCTCTCAAGAACTTGAGCATTTCCACAATCATCAAGATTCCACCAATATCCGTGTCAAGGATTCTGGCAACACAACTTGCTACCATAATAGATGGTGATGGAGGATGCAGATGCAAAGGAAGATAACACCTTCTCAGATTTCACCCTTGACGGGGCCAAGGAAATAAAATCTGGATGATCGACCGAGAGACATTTAGCACTCCGCTTCTAATGTTCTCCTTGATGTGCTAGCGTATCCCATTCATTGAAATGGTTTGGTATCTAGAACATCAAGTAAAGGTCGGACTTCGGGAACACAAAAATCCATAGGGGCAACTAGGGAGCAAATCCTACGAAATCCCTATGGGGGGGGGTGGCCAACTTCCTCAAACAAGATACTATAATAATAGGTCTACCGGATGGGTGGGTTGGCCATGACATCCACCTTACCGGTTATCGAGAGACCAATATTATAGTTCTTAGGGAAATGTTCCAACCATCATATCTGCCTGAGATTCAGCTCTGGTTGGTGTTAGGATATTCCAGGCTCATCGAGTCTTAGGAAGAAAAATGAAAGTTTGCAACACAAATCGACGAGATGACATTGCGGGATTCTCGGGAGATGAACTACGATAGCAAGCTCCAAAACATGAGCTGGTTCTGCTACAAACATGTGAACACGTTGTCCCAGACAAGCATGACCACGTGGTAGTCTTATAATAAAACACTACCGAGTTCAGGAGGGGGAACCATCAACGAGGGTATCGAAGTTCTTTCATAAGTCCGGATTAGCTCTTATGAAGGAACTCCTTCTCCTTGAACAAATCAATCAGTGGCTTGGTGTGCTAGGGATACATATAGATTGAAGGTTGCAAGTCTTCAAACCACAGCATTCTTCGCACGTGTGCATGACTGATTTGGAATGATTCCAAAGAAAGCAACATTGACTTTCTCGAATCCACGGCGGCAACTTGCATGAGATGCACATGAATTAAAGGAAGTCACTACCTTCATCCAAACATATGCTTCATGAGCTAGCATGAACAAATGCTTTCAAAAGTTTCCAACACTAGCTTAATGTTCAGCAAAATTATGGAGAAGACAAGGATGTTGTCAATGGGCACAACAACAATTCATCTGGGTTTCCTTTTAAAAGGAATTCCATAGTTAAGTGAACAAGTGATAGCATTGGTCAGACCTAAAAGATATAATGGTGTATGCTCGAGGGATCAACCACGAATAAGACAACATTACGAGCATCGTTGGTACTGATTTGATTTGACGATAGCCCACACTCAAATCAAAGGATTGATAAGACAATAGGTCCAGCAACTGATCACAAGGACCAATTGATGAAGATATCATCTTTCTTCAACACACACTACACAAGAATATCCCTTTGGAACGAACTAAGTCAGACAAGCTTTTATCTTCCAACTCTCCAAGTTGTTGTCTAGCTTAACCAACTAGCTCAGGGATATCTAACACCGATTCTTGGAGAGAAGGTGGTTCACAAGAAACCAACTTGATCACGAACTCAACATAGCGGTCAGGTGACAACCCGGTAACACCTCCAAGAAGATATTTGGAAAGTCACGAACCACCGGTATGTTACTAAGCTCGAGAACAATCTTGCTTTTGAGGGCAAGACGATATGATCAAATGAGTGAGGACTTGACAAGATCCTAACTCATCAATCGAAGGGTGCACCGAAATAAGGACTAGGTAGCACGATCAGTCTTAGAAGGATGATTCGAAAACCAACATACTAGGAATGAAATTATTATCCTTTAACTACCAAGCAACAGAGTTGCTAGCAGTATTGATTTCACACATCACAATTCATTTGTCGGTATTCCGGTTGCATTAACACGAGGGCCGAGGAATGAACAGTGATGGCAAGAAGTATCACTGTACCAAGAGTTCATGGGATGGTGTGCAATTCCTATAACAATCTCGATATAAAATATGTAATACTCCAAGGTAGAGCAGAACCAAAAGCTGGATTGGCATTTGATCTGCGGAATACAACTACTTTGACCCAATCCTAGATATGGATGAGGTACTGGAGTTTGTTTCTCCAAGTCATTCAGGACAGAATGGCTTGACGGACCACAAGGGTAATAGGCATCGATAAACGAATGCATGCATACTCTTGACTATCAATTGATAGACGAGGGTCAAAATGCAACAAAAGAGAGCAACTCAAAGGAACATATAATTTTCTGAGTTGTGGATGCATAGATTAGTATGTCGAACCAAGTTCAACATATTTCTTCCGGATAACCCATGCAGAAAGGTAGAACTGGCAGAGTCACGATTTATGAATGGAGAACTCCTCAAGAGTACTCTAATTGTGATTTTTTTTTGATCCGATAAACATCTGCCATAAGTAGTTCATGGTATTTGGAAGAAGAAGATACCACGGACTTCAAGGACTATCGCAAAGGTTACTAATATCCTAAAGGCACTAGCAATTACTATCAACATGAAGTAGGTAGAGTGAATCTCGGGTTCAGAACCCAGGAGTAGAATACCTACTACTAAGTGGCATCACGGGATGCTTTCGAGAATGATGGCCAGAATCATCACACTGGGAACACAAATCATGGCTAGACCACTAGATGATCCCCTAAGCACTTAGGGTCATAATAATAATTCCAACATATATGTCGAGGCAATAATTACCTCAACACACCGATTAGTGTGGTTAATCTGGCCCATGGGAACATCGGAAACAGAAGGAAGGGATTTGCAAATGCATCGGACTATTTAGAAACCTGGGATGACTCGGACAGCATAACGGCTATAATTGCTCAAAAAGATTTGAGACAATCACAAAAATGGTGGCATAACCACTCAGAAGCACAATATCAAGGTTCCGAGATCAACAATTAACATACGGAAGTAGTAGGAACTGAACTGAGACTTAAATCCAACAATCTTATAAGTCCACTGATTAGCAACACGTGATCCTGATAGAAGAAAAGATAGCCTAGATCTTAATCCCCGCAGGAAAGATAATATGACTCAGATCAGAAGGGCATGAGGTATAAGGAGTAAAAAGAGCCTTACGTTCCATCCCACAATCAATTCCCTTATATAACTAAGAATTTCTAGACTCAACTTCGACCAGTTTGGCTTGGTAATCCTACAGGCAGTCAAGCTCTGAAACCAACGCTGTCAGGACCCTGACTCGATGCCACATCGATCTAGCATGTAACACCTCATATCACTTTGCGGCCTCACGCACGGTATTCCCACGGGTGTCGCCTTACCTTTGCCCGGGACCGTTTGCGCCTTTTGGCACACGTATATGACAGTGTCGCTAGCATCCATATGATAAGGAGCCCGGGCTGACATGGCTAGTCGTAAACCCAAAGCGGCACAAACTTACAGGGACAGGCATCCATGACCCAGCATCGAACGTGTCGGTCATCAGCGAGTGAATCCAGGCTGTAGCACTGGGCTAGCAGGACTCCGGTGAACCGGGCTGTAGCGGGCTAACAGGACTCCGGTATTCATCGCGTGACATTTCCCCGAAGGGACAGACACATGAACGAAGAAGGACACATGCCGGCCAGCCTAAGTGTTCCGGAGCAGTAGCAAGCTACCATGGCTCGGTGGAAACACTAGGAGACATTTCCCCGTAAGAGAGGCTACTAAAGATAAACAACTAGATGGTCAGATCCCACACATACCAAGCATTTCAATAACATACACACAATATGCTCGATATGTGCAAATACAACATGGCATCACAACATGACTCTACGACTCAAGTAATTTATTCAATAGGCTCCGAGGAGCGCGATATTACAATCAAGGGTCTCATGACCCAACAATCAGAGCATACAAGTCAAAGCACAAGCGGAAGCTATCATGTCTGAGTACAGACATCTATAAATGAAAAAGGCTGAGAAGCCTGACTATCTATCAGATCCTGCCGAGGGCACAAGATCGTAGCTGAGGTATCAAGCTAAACGTCGAAGTCCACGTGGAACTACTAGTGAGACTGAAGTCTCTCTGCAAAAACATAAAATAGGCAAACGTGAGTACAAATGTACCCAGCAAGACTTACATCAGAACTAACTACATATGCATCATTTTCAACAAAGGGATGGTGGGGTTTAACTGCAGCAAGCCAGCTTTGACTCGGTGGCTATCCTAAACTACGACTGCAAGCAACTCTTTTGAGGTGGCGCACACGAGTCCACATATTCACCATATCAATACACCACTATGGATCCGCTCCCGTCTCCCTAC
>NC_057797.1:162326295-162327280 GCF_018294505.1 Triticum aestivum | reverse complement strand
TGAAATTAATAAATCATTTTAGATTTATTTAAATTCCAGAAAGGAATTATTGCGTCAGCACTAGGTCATGCTGACCTCAGCATAGTCAACAAGGGCTGGTCCGGGTCAAACCTGACCAGTGGGGCCCACTGGTCAGTGACACAGGGACTAATCCCGCGTTGACCCGGGCTGGTTAGCTTTGACTAAGCCCTGGGGCCCACTTGTCAGCGTCAGTAGGTGGGGGGTTAGTGACTAATTAACTAAGCCACGTCAGCCCGCCGGAGTTCTGGCCGGCGGCGACCATTAGCGCGGCGGCGAGAGTGGTTTTGGCCACTCCGGCGACCAAATGGGCCGCGGAGGGCATCTAGGAGGAGCTGGGGACGAGCCGAAGCTACTGGTGGAGTCATTTGCGCTCGGGGCGGCCGGAATCGGTGCCGACGGCGAGCGAGGCGGCGGCCGGAGCTCGGGCAACAGCGGAGATGGCGCTATGGTGCATGGGAGGAGGGGCTGGTGGGCGTTACGGGCTCCTGGGAGCGCTCTGAGTACGTCTGCGTGCTCGGTTTGGACGGAGGTGAACCAAAACGACGACGGCGACAAGTCCGGCGCCGGTGAGGTCTCGGTCTCGACGGAAACGACGGATACGACGAGCTAATGGACAGGGAAGAAGGGGGGGTCGGTAGAGGAGCTCACGGCGGGGTCGTTGGTGATCTCAGAGAGCTCGGGGACGGCCTGGTGATGACGAATCGGTCGACAGCGGCCGTCGGTGCGGAGGACGAAGATGGCGTCGGCGACGGCGCTGCTAGGCATCCGCAGGCGTGTTCTTCGGCGTGGAGCTTCATGACAGCGAGGCGGAGCTAGGGGTCACAGCCACGGGCCAAGGGGACGGCGGTGGGCGCGGTGCCTTGCAGCGGCGGGCACCGGCTGATTTGGGCGGCCGTGAGAGAGAGAGAGAGCAGAGGAGCGAGAGGGGGGGGGAAGAGAGAACCAGAGAGTGAGAGAGCATCGG
>NC_057797.1:162325530-162326165 GCF_018294505.1 Triticum aestivum | reverse complement strand
GGGGGGGGGCAGCAGGAGGTGGAAGCAGGAGGTGGCGCTCGGGCGCGGGCGCGTCGACACGCCTCTGCCTACTGGCAGAGGTTGAAGACGGTGGGGAGTTGGGCTGGGCTGGCCGGGGGAGATGGGCCAGCTAAGTGGCCCAGGTGGCTGCAGGTAATGTTTCTCTCTCTCTTTTTATTTCCGTTTTTATTCTGTTTTTGTTTTATTTAAATTATTTTGCCACTGTTTTGAATTTTAAAAATAATTCAAACAATGCCAAAAACTCCACTGAGTATTTTATATTGCTAGATGGACTTTTCCAAAAGCTTATAAAATATTTCAGGGATATTTGAAATTATATTCTAATTATATGAATATAATTCAAATTCAAATAGCTAATGATTTAAATTCAAAGTCCCAAAAATAAATCCTTAAAAATGTTCAATATTTTGGTTGGGACCAGAACCCTTACCAAAAATTATGAAACATTTAAGAGGAGCATTTTGGAGCAATGAATGAGATTTCTAGGGTTTTTGCCCCTCTTTTATTTAGGGTTTTGAGGCTTCCAATATTCCTCAATTCAAATTTCATTTGAATTTAAACATGATGCAGCAACCAAGCTAGTCCAAGGCCAGGGTAAAGCTAGGGATGTGACA
>NC_057797.1:162319645-162323926 GCF_018294505.1 Triticum aestivum | reverse complement strand
AAAATGAAAGTTTGCAACACAAATCGACGAGATGACGTTGCGGGATTCTCGGGAGATGAACTACGATAGCAAGCTCCAAAACATGAGCTGGTTCTGCTACAAACATGTGAACACGTTGTCCCAGACAAGCATGACCACGTGGTAGTCTTATAATAAAACACTACCGAGTTCAGGAGGGGGAACCATCAACGAGGGTATCGAAGTTCTTTCATAAGTCCGGATTAGCTCTTATGAAGGAACTCCTTCTCCTTGAACAAATCAATCAGTGGCTTGGTGTGCTAGGGATACATATAGATTGAAGGTTGCAAGTCTTCAAACCACAGCATTCTTCGCACGTGTGCATGACTGATTTGGAATGATTCCAAATAAAGCAACATTGACTTTCTCGAATCCACGGCGGCAACTTGCATCAGATGCACATGAATTAAAGGAAGTCACTACCTTCATCCAAACATATGCTTCATGAGCTAGCATGAACAAATGCTTTCAAAAGTTTCCAACACTAGCTTAATGTTCAGCAAAATTATGGAGAAGACAAGGATGTTGTCAATGAGCTCAACAACAATTCATCTAGGTTTCCTTTTAAAAGGAATTCCATAGTTAAGTGAACACGGTGATAGCATTGGTCAGACCAAAGATGTAATGGTGTATGCTCGAGGGATCAACCACGAATAAGACAACATTACGAGCATCGTTGGTACTGAGTTGATTTGACGATGGCCCACACTCAAATCAAAGGATTGATAAGACAATAGGTCCAACAACTGATCACAAGGACCAATCGATGAAGATATCATCTTTCTTCAACACACACTACACAAGAATATCCCTTTGGAACGAACTAAGTCAGACAAGCTTTTATCTTCCAACTCTCCAAGTTGTTGTCTAGCTTAACCAACTAGCTCAGGGATATCTAACACCGATTCTTGGAGAGAAGGTGGTTCACAAGAAACCAACTTGATCACGAACTCAACATAGCGGTCAGGTGACAACCCGGTAACACCTCCAAGAAGATATTTGGAAAGTCACGAACCACCGGTATGTTACTAAGCTCGAGAACAATCTTGCTTTTGAGGGCAAGACGATATGATCAAATGAGTGAGGACTTGACAAGATCCTAACTCATCAGTCGAAGGGTGCACCGAAATAAGGACTAGGTAGCACGATCAGTCTTAGAAGGATGATTCGAAAACCAACATACTAAGAATGAAATTATTATCCTTTAACTACCAAGCAACAGAGTTGCTAGCAGTATTGATTTCACACATCACAATTCATTTGTCGGTATTCCGGTTGCATCAACACGAGGGCCGAGGAATGAACAGTGATGGCAAGAAGTATCACTGTACCAAGAGTTCATGGGATGGTGTGCAATTCCTATAACAATCTCGATATAAAATATGTAATACTCCAAGGTAGAGCAGAACCAAAAGCTGGATTGGCATTTGATCTGCGGAATACAACTACTTTGACCCAATCCTAGATATGGAAGAGGTACTGGAGTTTGTTTCTCCTAGTCATTCCGGAATAGAATGGCTTGACAGACCACAAGAGTCGTAGGCATCAATGAACGAACGCACGCATACTCTTGACTATCAATTGATAGACGAGGGTCAGAATGCAACTAAAGAGAACAACTCAAAGGAACATATAACTTTCTGAGTTGTGGATGCATAGATTAGTATGTCGAACCAAGTTCAACATATTTCTTCCGGATAACCCATGCAGAAAGGTAGAACTGGCAGATCACGACTTATGAATGGAGAACTCCTCAAGAGTACTCAAATTGTGATTTTTTTTTGATCCAATAAACATCTGCCATAAGTAGTTCATGGTATTTGGAAGAAGAAGATACCACGGACTTCAAGGACTATCGCAAAGGTTACTAATATCCTAAAGGCACTAGCAATTACTATCAACATGAAGTAGGTAGAGTGAATCTCGGGTTCAGAACCCAGGAGTAGAATACCTACTACTAAGTAGCATCACGGGATGCTTCCGAGAATAAAGGCCAGAATCTTCACACTAGGACACAAATCATGGCTAGACCACTAGATGATCCCCTAAGCACTTAGGGTCATAATAATAATTCCAACATATATGTCGAGGCAATAATTACCTCAACACACCGATTAGTGTGGTTAATCTGGCCCATGGGAACATCGGAAACAGAAGGAAGGGATTTGCAAATGCATCAGACTACTTAGAAACCTGGGACGACTCGGACAGCATAACGGCTGTAAATGCTCAGAAAAGATTTGAGACATTCACAAAAATGGTGGCATAACCACTCAGAAGCACAATATCAAGGTTTCGAGATCAACAATTAACATACAGAGGTAGAAACTGAACTGAGGCTTAAATCCAACAAACTTATAAGTCTACTGATTAGTAACACGTGATCCTAATAGAAAGAAGAGATAGCCTAGTTCTTAATCCCCGTAGAAGATAAGATGACTCAGATCAGAAGGGCATAAGGTATAAGGAATAAAAAGAGCCTTACGTTCCATCCCACAATCAATTCCCTTATATAACTAAAGAATTTCTAGACTCAACTTCGACCAGTTTGGCTTGGTAATCCTACAGGCAGTCAAGCTCTGATACCAACGCTGTCAGGACCCCGACTCAATGCCACATCGATCTAGCATGTAACACCTCATATCACTTTGCGGCCTCACGCACGGTATTCCCACGGGTGTCGCCTTACCTTTGCCCGGGACCGTTTGCGCCTTTTGGCACACGTATATGACAGTGTCGCTAGCATCCATATGATAAGGAGCCCGGGCTGACATGGCTAGTCGTAAACCCAAAGCGGCACAGACTTACAGGGACAGGCATCCATGACCCAGCATCGAACGTGTCGGTCATCAGCGAGTGAATCCAGGCTGTAGCACTGGGCTAGCAGGACTCCGGTGAACCGGGCTGTAGCGGGCTAACAGGACTCCGGTATTCACCGTGTGACATTTCCCCGAAGGGACAGACACAGGAACGAAGAAGGACACATGCCGGCCAGCCTAAGTGTTCCGGAGCAGTAGCAAGCTACCATGGCTCGGTGGAAACACTAGGAGACATTTCCCCGTAAGAGAGGCTACTAAAGATAAACAACTAGATGGTCAGATCCCACACATACCAAGCATTTCAATAACATACACACAATATGCTCGATATGCGCAAATACAACATGGCATCACAACATGACTCTAGGACTCAAGTAATCTATTCAATAGGCTCCGAGGAGCGAGATATTACAAACATGGGTCTCATGACCCAACATTCAGAGCATACAAATCAAGCACAAGCGGAAGCTATCATGTCTGAGTACAGACATCTATAAATGAAAAAGGCTGAGAAGCCTGACTATCTACCAAATCCTGCCGAGGCACAAGATCGTAGCTGAGGTAACAAGCTAAACGTCGAAGACCACGCGGAAATACTAGTGAGACTGAAGTCTCTCTGCAAAACATAAAATAGGCAAACGTGAGTACAAATGTACCCACCAAGACTTACATCAGATCTATCTACATATTCATCATTATCAACAAAGGGGTGGTGGGGTTTAACTGCAGCAAGCCAGCTCTGACTCGGTGGCTATCCTAAACTACGACTGCAATGTAATTCTTTGAGGTGGCGCACACGAGTCCACATATTCACCAACCAATACCCCACTATGGATCCGCTCCCGTCTCCCTACGAGAACGCCATCCATAGAACTCACGCTTATCTTGCGTATTTTAGAGTATCCACTTTCACTTGTCTATGAACTGATATAAGCAACCCAGAAGTCCTTTTCCGCGGACACGGCTATTTGAATAGATTAGGTTAACCCTGCAGGGGTGTACTTCTTCACACACGCTCTCACCACTTACCGCCGTTTACACGACATGTACTCGGCAACCTTCAAGCGGAAGCCCAACGTGGGTGTCGGCCACGACCTACCTAATCACCTAAGTCTCTAGTCCAGGTTTATCGCCTATTCGGGTTCCATCCATGAGGAGATCCGGCCGGAGTTTCGCTCACAGCCCCAAACGATGTGAACAGGGTTCCCGAGACACCAAACGGGCGCCCGGTACACCGTGCCACGTGCCTACCGCATCACAGCCCACCCCTACGGTCAGCGCTGCCCACGGCCTCCAGCATACTACAAACACCAGAAACTACTTGCAACTCCTGGACAGAGGACAAGGGTGATTAAGAAGCCGAGAGGGTCCATTGGTTTCGGGCCCAATGCGTGGTAGTAGCTGAATCATGGATCACAAACACAGAACTCAGTTCCTGAGGACG
>NC_057797.1:162286527-162319635 GCF_018294505.1 Triticum aestivum | reverse complement strand
CACAAGCGGAAGCTATCATGTCTGAGTACAGACATCTATAAATGAAAAAGGCTGAGAAGCCTGACTATCTATCAGATCCTGCCGAGGGCACAAGATCGTAGCTGAGGTATCAAGCTAAACGTCGAAGACCACGCGGAAATACTAGTGAGACTGAAGTCTCTCTGCAAAACATAAAATAGGCAAACGTGAGTACAAATGTACCCAGCAAGACTTACATCAGAACTAACTACATATGCATCATTTTCAACAAGGGGATGGTGGGGTTTAACTGCAGCAAGCCAGCTTTGACTCGGTGGCTATCCTAAACTACGACTGCAAGCGACTCTTTGAGGTGGCGCACACGAGTCCACATATTCACCATATCAATACACCACTATGGATTCGCTCCCGTCTCCCTACGAGAACGCCATCCATAGCACTCACGCTTATCTTGCGTATTTTAGGGTATCCACTTTCACTTGTCTATGAACTGATATAAGCAATCCAGAAGTCCTTTTCCGCGGACACGGCTATTCGAATAGATCATATTAACCCTGCAGGGGTGTACTTCTTCATACATGTTTCCACCACTTAGCGTCTGCACACGACATGTGCTCGGCAGACTTCAAGCGAAAGCCGACGTGGGTGTAGACCACGACCTACCTAAACACTCAAGTCTCTAGTCCAGGTTTATCGCCTATTCGGGTTCCATCCATGAGGAGATCCGGCCGGAGTTTCGCTCACAGCCCCAAACGATGTGAACAGGGTTCCGTGACACAAAACGGGCGCCCGGTTTACCCGGCCACGTGCCTACCGCATCACAGCCCACCCCTACGGTCAGCGTTGTCCACGGCCTCCAGCATACTACAAACACCAGAAACTACTTGCAACTCCTGGACAGAGGACAAGGGTGAATAAGAAGTCGAGCGGGGTCATATTTCAGGGCCCAATGTATGGTAGTAGCTGAATCATGGATCACAAACACAGAACTCAGTTCCTGAG
This sequence comes from Triticum aestivum, assembly GCF_018294505.1. Lineage (NCBI taxonomy): Eukaryota > Viridiplantae > Streptophyta > Magnoliopsida > Poales > Poaceae > Triticum > Triticum aestivum. The sequence goes on along the minus strand of NC_057797.1, from coordinate 162,318,654 downwards.
GACGGCTACAATGAGACAACCCACCATGTACTCCTACATGGCCTCTCACCAACACCTTTTACCAAATCGTGTTCACACACTTAGCTCACACACAGTAGGACATGTTCACACGCCTCTGATTCATCCCCGATGAATCAGACCTGACTCAACTCTAAGCAGTAGCAGGCATGACAAACAAACATGAATGAGTAGGCACAACAGGGCTCAAACAACTCCTACTCATGCTAGTGGGTTTCATCTATTTACTGTGGCAATGACAGGTCATGCAAAGGATAAAGGGGTTCAGCTACCGCAGCAAGTAACAGATGAATCGGTGTTGTCCTAATGCAGTAAAAGAGAGCAGAAGCGAGAGAGAGTGGGATTGTATCGGAATGAACAAGGGGGTTTTGCTTGCCTGGCACTTCTGAAGATAACATTGAGTCTTCATCAGTGTCAACGATCACATCATCGGTACACGTCTATCGAGAGGGGACAAATACCGGCAAATACAGAAAAAAACACGATCAATGCAATGCACAATATGATGCATGCTATGACATGGCAATATGAATGTGTTTTGGGCTAATGCACCTAAAACCAGATTAAATGAAGTTGGTTTGAATACAAGATTCAAATTCAAACTCCGTATGTGGTTATTTAAATGTCATTCACTTCATTTGCCCTAAACAGTAGTGATAAGTTGTTCTAACATGCATGAAAATGGTACAGATGGATTCCTTGAATTTTTCTGATAATTTTTCATATATAAATTATTTAATTTGGAGTTACGGTTAATTTTCTATGATTTTTAGAAGTTTTAGACATTTTCTGGAATTTTCTGATTATTTAGAATTAAAACAATTCCAGAAAATTAATTATGACATCAGCACTGCGTCATGCTTGCGTCAGCAAGTCAACAGGGCTGCCCCGGGTCAAACCTGACCAGTGGGGTCCACTGGTCAGTGACACAGGGACTAATCCCGCGTTGACCCGGGCTGGTTAGCTCTGACTAAGCCCTGGGGCCCACTGTCAGTGGCCTAGGGGGTTGGTTAGCGGGGTAGTTAGGCCCTAATGACTGGCCACGTCGGCTCCTGCCGGAGTTTCGCCGGCGGCGACCATTAGCGCGGCGGCGAGAGTGGTTTTGGCCACTCCGGCGACCAAATGGGCCGCGGAGGGCATCTAGGAGGAGCTGGGGACGAGCCGAAGCTCCTGGTGGAGTCAGTTGCACTCGGGGCGGCCGGAATCGGTGCCGACGGCGAGCGAGGCGGCGGCCGGAGCTCGGGTGAGCTCGGAGTCGGCGTTAGGGAGCACGGCAGGAGGGGCTGGGGCGTGCTACGGACTCCTGGGAGTGCTCTGAGTACGTCTGCGTGCTCGGTTTGGACGGAGGTGAACCAAAACGACGACGGCGACAAGTCCGGCGCCGGTGAGGTCTCGGTCTCGACGGAACTATGGCCTAGGGCTCGCAAACACGAGGGGAGAGAGAGGGGTTCTGCACAGAGGCTCACCGCGGAGCTGTAGGGAGGGTCAGTGGGCTCGGGGGCGCGCCGGAGTGGCCGAATTCGACGGAGAACGGCGCCGGGCCGGAGCTTGGGGATGATGACGATGGCGGCTGCTCGGGGCCCTTCCGGTCACGTGGCTCGGTGAGGGGGTTGGCGACGAGGTGCAGGAGCTCGGGAGCACGTCGGAGAGGGGAGGGGGTGGCCGTGGTCATGGCTACGGCGAGCGGCGCTCCCAGGTGCGTTCGGGGATCACAGGAAGAGAGGGAAAAGAGAGAGCCAGGGGAGGGGGAGCGGTCCAGAGGGAGTGAGAAGGGCCAGGGGCTGCGTGGCGTTGCGGACGGAGTCCAGGGCGACGAGAGGAAGCAGGAGGTGGCCGAGGCAGCGTCGGCGCTCGCCACCGAGCTGCTTCGGTGCGAGGGGAGGAAGAAGACAAGGGGGAGGAGGTGGGCTGGGCCTGCGCAGGTGGGCTGCACAGTGTTGGGCTGTGGGTGGCTGCTAGGTAAGGTCCAGGTAATTTCTGTGTTATATTTTTCTGTTCTGTTTTGTTTTTATTTAATTCTTTTGCCACTGTTTTGAATTTAAAAATAATTCAAACAATGCCAAAAACTCCACTGAGTATTTTATATTGCTAGATGGACTTTTCCAAAAGCTTATAAAATATTTCAGGGATATTTGAAATTATATTCTAATTATATGAATATAATTCAAATTCAAATAGCTAATGATTTAAATTCAAAGTCCCAAAAATAAATCCTTAAAAATGTTCAATATTTTGGTTGGGACCAGAACCCTTACCAAAAATTATGAAACATTTAAGAGGAGCATTTTGGAGCAATGAATGAGATTTCTAGGGTTTTTGCCCCTCTTTTATTTAGGGTTTTGAGGCTTCCAATATTCCTCAATTCAAATTTCATTTGAATTTAAACATGATGCAGCAACCAAGCTAGTCCAAGGCCAGGGTAAAGCTAGGGATGTGACATATAACCATAGAGCCTTTCCACCAGCCCAAATATGCATGTAGTGATAGCATTATTCTGTTCTTGCTCTACTGTGTTACATTGCCAGCATATTCCATGTGCTGGCCCATTTTCGGGCTGCAACGTATTATGTTGCAGACTTTTCAGACGAGGAGTAAGGTTCGTTAGGTCGTTGCCGTGCAACTCAGCTATGCCGTTGGAGTTGATGGACTCACTTTATCTTCCAAGCCTTCCGCTGTTATTGTATTAGATGGCCTTATGCCATATTTATTGTAATAAGTTCTGTTTTGAGACATTTGATGTAATAAGTGTGTGATTGCTACCCTGTTATAAATTCTTCGAGTACTGTGTGTGTCAGCATTACCGATCCAGGGATGACACTGAAGCACAGAGACTTGACCGTTAGAGGTTGGGTCGCTACAAGATGGTATCAGAGCACACACTGAGTGTAGGACACGACCACTAAGCTAAAGCCCTAGATCACTACTCTCTTCCCATTTCTGACTCCTCTACTTTTTTCTACTCTTTAGGATGGCGGACACAAGGAACAAGTTTGCACAACCGGATGAAGAAGCACCTTTTGGACGACACTTGAAGGAAGTCACTAAGTACCTGAACATTGGAATACCAAGCTTCATCGGGACTTACAACGCCACTTTACCAGAAGAGGAGCGATGGATGATTCAAGTTCAAGTTCCAGGAAGGACGTTCGCGCCAATCACTAAGCCCATAGAGTTTTCCTTTGATGCACCAACCTGGAGTCTAGGAAAGAGTATGGCAGCCCACATCACCATGGGATGCATTGGAGAGGTTTACCATAAGGAGCTTAAGGATACTATTTACCAGATTTGTGGGCACCGAGATGAGCAATGGGAGATGATCAGCACCAGGAAGGATAGATCAATCGCAGCTTTCATCCAGGAGTTAAACCAGCACATTCGTCGCCAGGAGAACCAGATGTGTGCAGACATGATAGATCTGAAGAAGGCGATGACAAGGATCACGGAACTGGAGGAAGAACTCAAGGCTACTCGCGAAGATTATGAGGAGGAAATCGTCATACTAGTGGAGAAGAATGACGATCTGGAAAGGAAGTTAGGAGTATTCATGGGAGACCCCGCGCTAGGAGGAGAAGACGATGAACCCAAGGAGATTCGTTCTGAAGACTACATCCTCATCGACGACACTGACTCGGACCCCGACGATAGCGATAATGACTATGTTGATGAAGCTGGAGCAGACATCATGGAGTCTTCGACCAATCAATATTTCTAGTGGACCACCACATCAGTAGTAGTATTCCATCATGCATATAGTATAGTCCGAGCACTTTTGTAACGATAGTTAGATCGATTGTATGCCCTTGCTTGATTGATTGAGTGATATGATTGTGTTTGTCTCATGTGCATATGGGTAGTGTTTCTCTCACTAGACCTCATTCTATTCTATTCTCTTCCCTCTAAACCCTCAGATGCCTCCGAGATGTGACCGACCGTTGCTCGCCAGCCACGCGGCGCTAGTACGGTAGGCCGGCCTGCCAGCCCACGCGTGCGATGAGACGTCTCAGCGGGAAACGGGGCTGGCGGCATCGGGTGGCGTGCCTGCCGACTGTTTCTCGCCCTCCACGTGGTGCCAGCGGGCAGGCCCGCCTGCCAGCCCACACGCGTGACGGGATGTCGCCGCAAGCCTGGGCCCATCACTACAGGGCCTCGGCCCGCGCGCGGATCCGCTGCGGCCAACGTGGGCGGTTGCCCTGCCGGGGTCAATTGAAGGCGCGCCCTTTAAGGTGCGGAATTTACGGGGGCGTGCGGGGCATGGGCGTTGTTAATCCCCATGCCCCCATGTCCTGCCGCTTCGGCTCCACCGCCGCCTCTGTATAAATAGGAGGGAGGGGGTGCGGCAGAACGCACGCGTGCCCCCCGCTCTCTATCTTCTTCCTCACCTGCTCTTGCTTCCTTGCTGCCGTCGCGCCATTCCGCCATCGAAGTGCTGCCGCAGCTCGCCGTCGTTGCTCGACTTCTCTGCGCCACCGCAACCTCACTGTCATTCGACCTCGCCGCGCCACCAAGAATCATGGCGCGAGGCGAGTAGGATGGCTCCAACGTCCACGACGGGCACATTGAGTTCCTCCGCGCGACGCGGCGGATTCCCACCGAGGCATGCTTGGGGACGCGCCTCCTGGATGAGCGGGAGAACTCATCAGCGCCGCAAGCCGGTGAGTTCGTCATCTTCCACAGCCACTTCCTTCGTGGCTTTGGCTTGCCGACGAGCGGCTTCTTCCGGGAGTTCCTCGACTTCTATCGGCTGCAAGCGCACCACCTCACGCCCAATACGGTGGTGCTCCTCTCCGCCTTCATACACTTTGTGAGGCCTACCTCGGTGTCCTGCCCTCCCTCGATCTATGGGGAAGGTTCTTCTACCTCAAACTTTTTCACCACCGCCAAGGGCGAGCCAGCCCAGTGCGGTGCTTGCATTACCGTGCGACGCACCCCCTCTGGGATCCGGTTTCGCCCCATCGCCTTGCACGAGTCGGCCAAGTTGTGGCAGAAGTCGTACTTCTATGTCCGCAACGTCCATCCGACCAACGGCTACGTCAACTTGCCGGACTTCGCGCCCGGCCCGCCTCTAGGGACGCGGAGCAACTGGGGCCAGCAACCCGGCAAGCCAATGCCGGCTGCTATCTCCAATGCCCTCGACCGGCTCCAAGAGATGACGGAGTCAGAGGGGCTCAAGCCAGCAGATCTGTTGGCTGCGTTTGTTTACTGTCGGGTGTCGCCCCTCCAGCTCCGGCCGCATCCCATCTGCGACATGAGCGGCCGCCAGGACCCCTTCCGGATGTCGACGAAGGAGCTGTCGACTGTTGAGGTAGTTCGGCATGCGAACTACTTCTCCAACAACCAGCTCAGCGAGGCTGACTGGGGCTTCGGCAAGCTTCCATACAGCTGCGCCAACCCTCTGCCTTCGGTGAGTGTATGGTCCCCTTTCTTTGCTCATGCCATTCTCTTCATCCGTCCTGACCATCCGAACCCGACGCAGCCCTTTGCTGGCCAGGCGAACACCACTGGGCCGACTGGTGGCCACCAATGGATGGCGGACCGGGAGGTGAGTGACGTGGGCGACCCCGAGCTGGGGGCGGCCGCGCTGGAGCACGACGACGCCGTCGGAGGAGGCGGCGATGGACAGCGCCGCCCAGAAGGCGCCGACAGGGCGGTAGCCGGCTCCTCATCGGCGCGGCCGACAGGCGGGGCAACGACTGGTGCACCCGGCGCGTCCAAGCGCCGCGCCGATGGGCCGGTGTTTGGCAGCCGGCCGACAAAGAAGACCAAATCATCAGTTGCCGCGACCAAGCGGCAAGAGACTGCGAAGGGGGCCGTCGTCCGGAGGACCCCGAAGCAGCACCCGGTGGTATCCGCGTAAGTGCTCTAGTCTTGACCATTTCGTCTTGGCCTATCTTCTCTTGCAAGTTTCTTGTCTTGTCCTTGTTCTTTCTCGCAAACTTTTTATCTTCACATGCCCCACCGTGTAGGGCTTCCCATTTCGTGTCATGGCCCCCGTCTGCCTCGGTGATTGGGGCAGCAGGCGGCCCTGAGGAAGCTCGCCGCCTGGACCCGACCACTGCCCTTCGGGAGGCGACACAGATGAACGCGCAGGAGGTGCAGGAGGAGCAGGATGCCATGGCTCAGTCGGAGGCGGAGGAGGCAGACGCAGCGCAGGCGGAGGCCGACACGACGGCCAAGGTCCAGGCGGACGCGGCGGCCAAGGCGGAGGCCAACGCCAGGGCCGCAGAGGACCCAGCCCACAGCGTGGTTTCGGAGGCCACCGACCGGCAGCAGCCGGAGCCGTCGGTGGTGGAGGGTCGTACACTGACTGGAACAGCCGGAACTGGCCAGACGGCCGCGGAGCGGGAGGAGACCGACCCCGTCATCCAGGTGGAGGTGGCTCTACACGCGCCAGATGCTGGAGAGCGAGGCCGCCATCCCGAAGTGCCGGAGGTGCCGCCATCCAGCGCCGAGTTGGTGGTGAGCCGGGTAGTGACGACCCGCGCTTCCGCATGCCAACGTCCAGTGCGGGTGGTTTCTGCACTGAGGCCGGCAAGTGCCGAGGCTGCGGGCTCGCAGGTGGCCGACACCGAGGCCTCGAGCTCCGCTCCGGCTGGTTGGGCGATAGTAGTCGGCCCGGCCGCCCTCAACGTCGCGGTGAAGGACATCCTGGACCAGTTCAATGCCCATGGCGTCACCCTCCTGATGGCCAGGAATGAGGTGTTGGCGATGCAGACTTCCGTCCGGGTACGCTCTCGATCTTAGTTTTAATTCTTGTGATCTTCAGTGGGGGCGCGCCAGCGCACCCACTGGGTATAGCCCCCGAGTTCCAAGACGGCTGCTGAGGAGGCGGTCGGAACTTCAAGGCGTGCTTCCGAATGCTGAAGTATTGTGATACGTCCATTTTGCATCATGCTTTTATATTGATATTTATTGTATTATGGGCTGTTATTACACATTATGTCACAATACTTATGCCTTTTCTCTCTTATTTTACAAGGTTTACATGAAGAGGGAGAATGCCGGCAGCTGGAATTCTAGGCTGGAAAAGGAGCAAATATTATAGACCTATTCTGCACAACTCCAAAAGTCCTGAAATTCCACGAAAGTCAGTTTTGGAATATATTAAAAATAATGGGCGAAGAAAGCACCAGAGGGAAGCCAGCCACTGTCCACGAGGGTGGGGGCACACCCCCTGCCTCGTGGGCCACCTGACAGGCCCCCGATGCCCATCTTCTGGTATAAGGTGTCTTTTGCCCTGGAAAAAAATCAGAAGGAAGCTTTCGGGACGAAGCGCCGCCGTCTCGAGGTGGAACCTTGGTGGAACCAATCTAGGGCTCCGGCGGAGCTGTTCTATCATGGAAACATCCCTCCGGGAGGGGCAAATCATCACCATCGTCATCACCATCGATCCTCTCATCGGGAGGGGGTCAATCTCCATCAACATCTTCATGAGCACCTTCTCCTCTCAAACCCTAGTTCATCTCTTGTATTCGATCTTTGTCTCGAAACCTCAGATTGGTACCTGTGGGTTGCTAGTAGTGTTGATTACTCCTTGTAGTTGATGCTATTTGGTTTATTTGGTGGAAGATTATATGTTCAAATCCTTTATGCATATTAATACCCCTCTGATTATGAACATGAATATGATTTGTGAGTAGTTACGTTTGTTCCTGAGGACATGGGAGAAGTCTTGCGACAAGTAGTCATGTGAATTTGGTATTCATTCGATATTTTGATGAGACGTATGTTATCTTTCCTCTAGTGGTGTTATGTGAACGTCGACTACATGACACTTCACCATCGTTTGGTCCTAGGAGAAGGCATTGGGAAGTAATAAGTAGATGATGGGTTGCTAGAGTGACAGAAGCTTAAACCCTAGTTTATGCGTTGCTTTGTAAGGGGCTGATTTGGATCCATATGTTTCATGCTATGGTTAGGTTTACCTTAATTCTTCTTTCATAGTTGCAGATGCTTGCGAAGGGGGTAAATTATAAGTGGGATTATTGTCCAAGGAAGGGCAGTACCCAAGCACCGGTCCACCCACATATCAAATTATCAAAGTAACGAACGCGAATCATATGAGCATGATGAAAACTAGCTTGACGATAATTCCCATGTGTCCTCGGGAGTGCTTTCCTTTATATAAGAGTTTGTCCAGGCTTGTCCTTTGCTACAAAAAGGATTGGGACACCTTGCTGCACCTTATTTACTTTTGTTACTTGTTACTCGTTACGACTTACCTTATCACAAAACTATCTGTTACCGATAATTTCAGTGCTTGCAGAGAATACCTTACTGAAAACTGCTTGTCAATTCCTTCTGCTCCTCATTGGGTTCGACACTCCTACTTATCGAAAGGACTATGATAGATCCCCTATAATTGTGGGTTATCATATTGCTCTCGTCACAGGATTACAACAATTTGTGTGCAGCCGCTCACAACTCCCAGAATCAAGCGCTGGCCAAGCGGACTGCTGAACTGAACCAGAGCCGAGGTATGTAGGCCGTCTTTCAGTGGGGGCATGCAAGCGCACCCACTAGGTGTAGCCCCCGAGATTCGGGCCGACTACTGGGCAGTCGGGCTGGATCTTCCGGCAACTTCTTGTCTTATGTTGATGCTACCGCTTCTTTCTTGCTTTGCCAGAGGCCACCAGTCCGCTGCGAACACGCGTGGGTGAGCTCGAGACTGAGCTCCAGGCCAAGGAGGAGGAGCACAGCTAGGCGGCCCCAGAGCGCGACCGGCTTGCTAAGGAGCCGGCGGACCAGGCGACCCAACACAAGGAAGAGGTCCGACAGCTAGAGGACGGGGAGGCATTCCGCAAGGCCGAGTTTGAGACTGAGCACTCAGACTAGGCCAAGAGGGAGAAGCTACTGTCGGATGGCTACGAGGTGATCAAGGACATGGTCCAAGGTAGATCCTTTCTTCCTTTGTTGCTTAGTTGCCGGCTGCTGCAGGAAGCCGGCTTCTAAATCCTTAGTCTTCTTTTGGACAGAGTTCTCCTGGGCCGCTCCGTCGCCATCTGCCAGGCAATCGAGACGCGACGTGATTAGCTGAGGAGGACGGGCATGGACATTCCGCAGAACCAGCCCCAAAATTTGGGCAGGCAGCTCTTGACCATCAAGATGCGCCTTGAACCAGTGCACCGCCTGCTCCGCCGATTCCAGCGCGCCAGGTCGCAGGTCCTGGCAGGACACTGGCCGGATGCTCGGATTCCTTGGACTCCCAGCCGAACTGCTGATTGGCTGGAGGCGGCTCGAGGCCTGGAAGGGTGCCGCAGCTCGAGAAGGCGCCAGGGCGACACTGGAGTTCGTCAAGGCCTTGTACCCATACGTGAGGTTGGCTCAGCTGGCCACCTTCCGTCGGGAGGCAGGACCGGAGCTGGAGGCGACGTGTGATGAGATTGACAAACGTGCGGCGGCCCTTGCCGACTATGCCGACATCGGCATCTTCATCCCGGAGTGGGCGGAAGGCGGCACTAAGGTGAATCCCTCTTGGTTCGGGCTGAACCGGAGGAGAGGGAGGACTCAATGGAGGAAATCGCTTCCAGCGACAAGGGCGAGGAGGATGAGGACGAAGAAGGCGAGGACGTCGCACCGGACGCTGGAGCGACCAGACGAACTCTGCCAGATCGGGCCTCAGCCAACGAGCCGCGGGAGACCACGTCAACCGCCAGCGACACCGACCAGGCTGAGACCCAACAGTCGGACGCCCCACCACCCAGCGCCTTAGTGAAAGCACAAGTGCTCCCTGGGTGATTTTGGTAATTAATGTCAACATATCTCTTGTTGGACTAATGTTTTTATCTAGTATATTTCAGATAAGTTCAACAGTGGAGTCCATAGGAACCCCTTCAAGATGCTAAGGACAAAGGATTGGCAAAAGCTCAAAAGCTCAAGACTCTACATTTTCATTTTAGTGATCCAAGATCACATTGGGTCCATAGGAAAGCCAATACTATTAAAAGGGGATGAGGTGTTGCCTAATGGCTTGCTTGCTCAAAGTGCTTAGTGATATGCTCCAAAGCCCTCAACCACTTTCTCATATCCACATATGTCCCAAACCAAAAGTCAAACTCGGCCCCACCGATTTGATCTATCCAGCGCCACCGAGTTCACTTGACATAGCCACTACCAGAAACCCTAAACAGTTCGGTCTCACCGATGGGATCCTAGTCTCACCGAGATGGGCTTGCAAACTCTCTGTTGCCTATTGCAATAATTTCGGTCTCATCGAGATATGTAATCGGTCCCACCGAGTTTGCTTGACCAACTCTCTATTTCGCTTATTACTGGTCCCACCGAGTTTGTGTAATCGGTCAAACCGAGATGAGGTTTTACCCTAACCCTAGCACATCGGTCCCACCGAGTTGATCATATCGGTCCCACCGAAAAGCCTAACATTCACATTTTGAACTAACTTGGTCTGACCGAGTTTCATTATTCGGTCCCACCGAGTTTGGTGATTTGTGTGTAACGGTTAGATTTTGTGCGGAGGCTATATATACCCCTCCACCCACTGTTCACTCGTAGAGAGAGCCATCAGAACGTGCCTACACTTCTAGCACTCATTTTCTGAGAGAGAACCACCTACTCATGTGTTGAGACCAAGATATTCCATTCCAACCATTTGAATCTTGATCTCTAGCCTTCCCCAAGTTGCTTTCCACTCAAATCATCTTTCAACCAAATCCAAATCAGTGAGAGAGAGTTGAGTGTTGGGGAGACTATCATTTGAAGCACAAAAGCAAGGAGTTCATCATCAACACACCGTCTATTACCTTTTGGAGACTGGTGTCTCCTAGATTGGTTAGGTGTCACTTGGGAGCCTCCGTACAGATTGTGGAGTTGAACCAAGGAGTTTGCACGGGCAAGGAGATCGCCTACTTCATGAAGATCTACCCTAGTGAGGCAAGTCCTTCATGGGCGATGGCCATGGTGGGATAGACAAGGTTGCTTCTTCGTGGACCCTTCATGGGTGGAGCCCTCCATGGACTCACGCAACCGTTACCCTTCGTGGGTTGAAGTCTTCATCAACATGGATGTACAATAGCACCACCTATCGGAACCACGCCAAAAATCTCCGTGTCTCCAATTGCATTTGCATACTCCAATCCCATCCCTTTACATTCTTGCAACTTCCATGCTTTACTTTCTGCTGCTCATATACTATTTTCATCCTTGCTTGAAATGTATTGTGAATGTTTCAACTTGTGCTAAATCTTTACCTTAACTCGAAGAAATTAAAAATTGCTACTTTTATTTGTTAAGAGTCTATTCACCCCCTGTTGGGGATATAACTATTGAGTATGAACTGCCCAGGAGGGGCCGGGTTATTCTCATGATGATTTACCAGTATTGAAGCCCATGAAGACACAGAGGATGGCGACTTACGGAGGAGACTTAATAAGAAGGCCCAAAATCTCAAAGGTGGTTTAGGGCCCATAGATGTAAACTGCCATAGGCGTATGACTTGTATTATAAGATAAGAAAGAGTAGATACCAAGCCGAACATGTTTATGAGTCGGATGGGATTCTGTGAACCGCCGGGCGTCAACCTGTGTATATAAAGGGACGACCCGGCGGCGGTTTAGGCACAAGAAAGAATAGATTGAGAGACAGGTTAACCGTATTCGCTCCCTGGTCATCGAAAACCTAGCAATACCACCTCAAACTAGATTATGCCTTTACCTTCACCGCAATGGGGCGAACCAGTATAAACTCCTTGTGTCCTTTGTCCAAATTAACCCCTTTAATCTAACCTAGTCGAGATGGCTCCATGACTAAGTCCTCACACTAGAACATCTATCGTGACAATTCCACGACAGTTGGCGCCCACCGTGGGGCTATCGCACGATGCTTTCAAGTTCTTAGAGGGCAACTTCGAAGGGATCAAGAGATATGTCATGGGATGGATGACCAAGAGTCGTCGCAGCAAGCTCTACATCAACGACGCAGGCTGGGGCCCCGAGGCCGGCTCAATTGAGTACGAATACCAGGTCCCCTTCGGTGAAATTCACGTCTTCATCGGCAAGATCGGCGAACCGGGCCCTGAGCCGGACATCTGCACCGACATCATCGAGACGGCTCAGCGTGGGAGACCCGCCCGGGTTCGGCCCGCCATTAATCGTGCCTTCGTGGGATTTATCCATGGAGTGGAATCTGAGGATAGATCGACATCTGGTGGTGAGACCGTTGTTTACTCTGATGGCGAGTCATCCACCGGTGAGACCAAGTCATTGTATCAACTGCAAGACGGCCGGCTTGGGGGCTGTTCTGATGGCGACAGTATTTCGGACCCCTGTGAGCCGCCGAACTGGGTTGCAATCTTCATGGCCGGTACACAGCCTGTGCAGCACTCGTCGACTGTAGCAGAGCTGATTTCCGGGTCAGCAGCGACAACGACTGCCGGGGCAGGAGGCCATGTGCGCCCGCCGGCTCAGGTCTTAACTGACTTGCTGGATAAGTTGACATCATTGTTAACAAAAGTGGTTAACCCGGCGGATCAGGATCAGCATAATGCGGTGGTCGCAAAATTGCGTGATGAGATAGCACATGCCAAGGAGGAGCTAAACGCAGAAAATGTCAGGGTGGCCGAGGAGCGAGCTGCTTTGGATGCTCAGGCACAACAGATTCAGTCGGAGTCTTACCGGCTCATGCTGGATAAGAACGCTTCCAACAAAGTCATGAGGAGGAGGCATCAGACTCGTCTGGCCTAGGTTTACGAAGCAAGAAATCTCTGTAACACTCCAGGAGCAGGAACCAGTAACCCGACAGTGATAAACCGGGTCGAAGCACCTGGGACGGGTACACCGGTTCATCCATGCATGGTGGACCCACCTCGTCAAAATAATAACCCGCTGCAGCACGTGCCGATGCCACCGGGTCATTACTCTAACCCTTTGGGTAACATGATCGCTGCAGCATCACGATTGGCGGCTCTCCCGGTTAAAGGCGAGTCTTCGACGGTGGTCGAAACACGGAAGGCTAGAGAGCTCCTTCAGACACCACAGGTTCAGCAGCAGGCTTATTCTTACAGTCGTGACAGGATTCATTCTACCCCTCGACCGAGCCGGAGTTACAGCAGACATATCGATGAGCCGGCGGTGTCAAGCAGTGGACGGAACCATAACCCGCCTCGTGGATATAACCCAGCGGGCGGTGGTGCTCATGCTAAAAACATAGTGGATCAAGGTAGAGCACGTCGAGAGGCCGAGCTAGCAGCGCAGTATGCGGCGCATCAACCTTCTCTGGTTTGTCCGACAACTTTGGTGGAGCCAGGCGTAACCTTCAGGAATTTGGGCGTGCCATGTTTAGTGCTGGCTCTACATAATGAGTGTCTACCCAAGGATTTCAAGGGTCCTCGCAAGGTGCCTAACTATACATCCGATTTACCTCCTGAAGCATGGGTTGAGAGTTATGAGATGGCCATGGAATTGCTGGATGTTAGCGATGTTGCGTGTGCTAAATATTTCCCCCTTATGTTGGAGGGAACGGCCCGCACTTGGTTGAAGGGGCTCCCTAACAATTCCATCGGGTCATGGGCTAAGTTAAAAGCCCGGTTTATCCAGAATTCCAAGGATACATGCAAGCATCCCATGTCAATTGTGGACTTAGCCTCCTGTGTCCAAGAAGAAGGTGAGTCTACAACTCATTGGGTACGTCGGGTCTCGACAATCCTGCACTCCTTGGTGAGGGAGTCCTGGACTAAGGGGTCCTCGGGCGTCCGACCTGTTATCCATGGGCCGGACTGATGGGCTGTGAAGACATGAAGACCGAAGACTGTACCTATGTCCGTATTGGACTCTCCTTAGCGTGGAAGGCAAACTTGGCGACCGACTATGAAGATTCCTTCTTATGTAACCGACTCTATGTAACCCTAGATTCATCCCTGGTGTCTATATAAACCGGAGGGGTTAGTTCGGAAAATATATACTCATTACCATAGTCATACAGGCTAGGCTTTAGGGTTTAGCCATTATGATCTCTTGGTAGATCAACTCTTGTAACACCCATATTCATTAGGATCAATCAAGTAGGGCGTAGGGTATTACCTCCATAGAGAGGGCCCGAACCTGGGTAAACATCGTGTCCCCCGTCTCCTATTACCATTGATCCTAGACGCATAGTTCGGGACCCCCTACCCGAGATCCGCCGGTTTTGACACCGACATTGGTGCTTTCATTGAGATTTCCACCGTGCCGTAGACGAAAGGTTCGATGGCCCCTTCAATCGTCTATAGCGACGCTGTCCAAGGAGAAACCTTCCTCCCCGGACAGATTTTCGTGTTCGGCGGCTTTGTACTGCGGGCCAACTCGCTCGCCCATCTGGAGCAGATTGATAGCTACGCCCCTGGCCACCAGGTCAGATTTGGAAGCTTGAACTACGTCGTGGATATTTGTGGAGACTTGATCTCCAATGGATTTGAGACCGCAGCGATCGCTCCCCCTCGCCGCGATGAACATGACTTAAATATGTCATCGGACCATATTCAGGAGATGGCTCCTGTTGCTGCAACGGCCTTAGAACCAGAGCAGATCATGCCATTCGAGGCCACAGAGTCCGCGGTGCTAAAACTGCACGCAGACTCGACACGCTGCAATATTTGCGCCAACGGAACTCCGGACTCGTCTCCGACTATAAGTTTCAGACCATGTACGCTTGTGGACACCGAGCTAGATCGGTTATCGATCTTCGAATTCAGCGCCGCAGAAGCTTTTCAGCACACACCTTTGGGCGATGTGCTCAACTCTTTAAAGAACTTGTCATTCACGGGAGACTCGCGGTCGAACTATGTCCGGCTCGAACTAGGGGCTGTCAACGGAGAATTTTGCTTCCCACCCGCCACCCACTTCATAGCTACCGTCATGATGCGGCGAGAGCTGGTCAGCTGTTCGAGAGGTTCCAAATCATTGGAGATTTTTCCGCTTCTTGCGAAGAATCGGTTGCTCCGATTAGGCATGTGTAATGCCCCTAGTTCGGCCTTCCAAATACCAGGGGCTTCGCCAACTTTCTTAATTGTCAAACTCATATGGCTAAGTGAGGGAGGTAAAGGCCGCATAGTCTGATTGCCTTGTTCGTTGCGCTAAACACCTCCTTTAAGGACCAGAATCTAGAGTAAAGAGTGTTTAGATTTATCCCGAACACCCCCGTACTATCTACGTGGGGGCAGAAGCCGATGACTGGTCAACCCTCAGATTTCATAAACGGCCGCACAGGAGGTAAAATGTAAAACATTATAATACATAACATCATTAATCCATATTACAGGACAGCATAATAAAAATGTTCTCATGGGCATCTGACATCCTTCGAACATTGCTCCACCACAAGGCGGGACCCCTCCAGGACGCCATCAAAATAGAGCTCGGGTCGACGATGCTCCTTACCCTCCGGCAGCCCCTCGGTCATCGGCTTCTTGGCATCCAGCTTTGCCCAATGTGTCTTGACGCGGGCAAATGCCATACGTGCACCTTCAATACAGACCGACCGCTTCACGGCTTCGAGCTGCGGACAGGCACTTACAAGCCGCTGAAGAAGCCCGACGTAGCTGCTAGGTATAGGCTCGGCAGGCCACAACCGGACTATCAGGTCCTTCATGGCTAGCTCTGCCGACCTATGCAGCTTGACCAACTGCTTTAGCTGGTCTCTGAAGGGCAACAGATGTTCGGGTCCAAGATATTGGGACCAGAATAGCTTCTCCGTAGACATCCCTTCTTCGGCTCTATAATGCTCGGCAGCATCTGATATACTGCGCGGCAGGTCCGTAAACGCCCCTGGAAAACCCAAATTCGGATAAGTACAAGGAACGTTTCTTGGCCGCCTGAATTTCCTGGAGGGCGTTCTCGGCTTCGGCCCGTGCATCCTGTGCGCTCTGACTGGCCTTCCCCAGTTTGGACTCTTGCGCCTTTCAATCGTGCTCCAAGGACTCAAATCTCTCGATCGCGCCCTGGAACTGTTGTTGCGCCTCGCCAACCTTGGCCTCGTGCTTCTCGTGCACGGCGCGTTCCTTGGCCGCTTTGTCCTCGCCCTCGGCTAACGCCTTCTTGAGGGCTGCCACCTCGGTCGTGCCCCCTAATAAACTTTGTGACACCTCAGTACGGACGGACTATTCATTTTTTCTTAAAACGTACCCACAGGTTACTGTATACCTTGGCTATCCTCCAGCTGCTTATTCATGAGGCCGAGCTCTTCCTCGGCTCACTCTAGTTTCCGCTTCAGTCCAAAGACCTCCGCAGCATGAGTGGTGGCAGCCTGCAGCGATACCTGCTTATTCACATAGACAACTTATGTTAGACTCCTGCGATATTTCTTCTCGATCCTTTGTTCGCCTTTTTCTTTCCGAACACCGAACAGAGCATCAGGGGCTACTGTCTATACTGTGATATTCTTCCTACAAACGTATTACTTACCTCAAAGCTTGATAGAAGGCTAGTGCAGGCTTCGGTCAGTCCGTTTTTTATGAACTGGACCTTCCACTACAAAAAATACACTTCCGTGATGATACGTGTTTGTCATAGTAGGTCGCTTTTTTGTCATGCATGTACATCCATGACAAATTTATGACAAAATCAAGATAGTCATACCTGTGCTGTCGTAGAAGTGTTCCATGACATTACAAAAATTATCATCATGGAAGTGTCCACTTCCATGATGATAAATCGCGCATCACAGAAGTGCTTTCGTCAAGGGTGACCGACACATAGCATCCACCATAATGGAACGCCGTTAAGCTATTGGGTCGGGTTTTGGATCCGATAACCCGTTAACATCCCCGACCAATGGGGATTTTCTACGTGTAAAATCATCATTGGCTAGAGGAAACACGTGTCGGCTCATCGTCAGGACAGATGTCATCCACTCACTGGACAGAAGGCGCCTATGATACGTCGACACGTGGCACGGCCCAACAAGTTTAAATGGGCCGGCCCAACTAAAGGCCCACAAGATTTTGCGGACCATAATGGGCCGGCCCAGCTAAAGGCCCATGAGATTTTGCGGACCATAATGGGCTGGCCCAGCTAAAGGCCCACAAGATTTGGCGGGCCATAATGGGCCGGCCCAGGTACAGGCCCACAAGATTTTTGTGTGCCATAATAGGCCGGCCCAGGTAAAGGCCCACAAAATTCTTGCGGATCATAATGGGCTGGCCCAGCTAAAGGCCAACGAGATTTAATCGACATTAATGGGCTGGCCCAGCTGTAGGCCCACAAGACTTTGAGGACCCTAGTAAGCAGGCCCGTTAACTGCCTGCCATGTTTTGGGCCAAATGCCGGCCCATATTTGATACGGTCTATTAATGGCATGCCACGCTCCGGGCCTAATAGTGGCCCATATGAGATCCGGCCCGTTAAAAGCCTACCACGTTCTGGGCCAAATTACGGCCCAGATCAGGTCCGGCCCTTTAAGAGGTTTTGGGCCTAATTATGGCCCATATCAGATTCGGCCCGTCAATTGGACACTATGCTTTTGGGCCCACTTGCTAAAGGCCCACTTAGTAATTCGGCCTGATATTAGTTTTGGCCTGTTAAGGGCTCGTTTAACATTTCGGCCCTATATTAATTTCAGCCTGTTAAAAGCCCATCATATAGTTGGGCCTAACTACGGCCCGGTTTGCATCCGGCCTGCTCGCAGCCGATATCTGATTAGGCCAAACAAGGACCGAGACAATTTTTCGGCCTGTTAAAAGCCTGTGATTTGATTCGCACAATCATGGGCCGAGGTTCATTTCGGGCTGCTGCCGGCCCATGAGCTGATCGGCACGTTTCAGGTCCAACCTACATCGTGATTGCATGACGGCCCGATTATGTACCGTAATTTTACGGTTTGGCCGGTTTGCTGCGAACACAGGATATATATACAGTAAAATAACTACAGCATCGTGAATAAGAAAAAACCTATACTATACAATAAAGAAATTATGGCATATTACATACACTGGGCATCAAAGTTCGCCACTATGGTAATAAAGCACAAGCAGACAGCAGATTACATACACTGGGCATAAAAGATCGCCACCAGTGCAAATAAACACGCCGACAAAATAATATACAAAACGACAGCACTTCAATAGAGTTCAAGAAAGGTTAGCCCTGCTGGGGAGCTGCAGCGCAAGCAGCTGAGCAAGATGATGAGACTGCGCTTGTTCAACACTTATATCTTCCTCACTCTAAAAGATAAACAAGCAGACAGATGACAGGTTTTGCACATAAAAGTATCAGTGCTGACAATTCATCACATTTCTTACTGACGAATAAAGTGACATAGTTTAAATTTGCATTAACACAATATGGTATTGTTCAGGTCAAGACATGGTAGGAAATGACATTGTGAAGGAGTTGGCAGCTTCACGACACCACTGGATTACAGATCAAGAACTCATAAGTATCAATGGTTAGTGTGCTGTCAATTTATACCATTTCAGATTGGCAAATAAAGAGACGGTTTAAAAAATAGTAGAATGATATGACATTTTTCATAGTTAAGACATTGCAGAATATGACATTGTGCTGTAGTGGGTAGGTTCACCACACCACTGGATTACAGATGAAACAGAAGCATACATGCAGTGCAAAAGAAGATCACTTGCTCTGTATAGTTTAATTTACATGGTATGATGAAGGAACTTGGTTGTACAACTAAAAACTTAAATTGAGAAAGGACGAACTTTTGTTTATGAACTACATATAATAAACTTTAAACAAGCAATTTGATGCAAACACCAAAAATAAAAAGCTGTTGCAGTCATGCCTAACCAAATATACACATCAAAGTTTGAAGGCTTGAGATGGACAAACTTACATTGTTGGTGAAGACGGGCTCTATAAAGGCCTTGTCCATGCTGATGGGGGGGGGGCAATTCAAGAAGTTTACCACAGAATCTTCTTCAAAAGCATTGCCTTTATTCTACATTTTGTTAAGAGTAAATATAGATGTGATAATATACGAAAAAATGGAGAATATTTAAGATAAGATGAAGAGTGATGCTACATAACCAAGTAGCTATAAATGTAAGTGCAGCGATACAGGCAAAAGGTACAGCCAATAGCAATGCACAGCTAAACTTCTTCAGTACCAACCTTATGGTAAGAGTAAATATAGACCTGATGTGTAGAAAATGGAGGGCAAAAGAAAATAAGTTGCAGAGTGATGGTACATGAACAACTACCTGTCATTATAAGTACACTGATAAAGGACAGCATGTACTTACAAGAACAATGCAGAGCTAAAAAAACATTGGCATTGGATATATTCTACACTAATGTAACCATTCATAAAGATCAGATAATTTGGAGCGAACAATTGATAAGCAAGCTATCATGCATACTGCTGTCACATAATGAACCAGGTGTGTATGCAAGTACAGTGATATAGGACAATAGGTGCTAACAAGAGCAAAGCAGCGGGCAGCATATTTGAGATATCATGTCGTTCTTGTCAAACCAGAATTCTTCTTCGAGCAGATTTCCCGCAAAAAAGATCCGTATGGCACATGCGGAAAAGTAGAAGTTCAAATTGTCATGTGATTTCATAGACAGTACCTCATCCTGGGAACGAGACTAGTGCATAACAAGGTTTTTCCATTCAATGTCTTCTAAATTTAGCACAGGAGACTTCACCAGAAATTCATTTATAGACTTGCCATCAAAGTGTGATTTCCTCAGGTAACACCGATACTGCTGCAATGCTTCCTTGAAAAGCACAAGCAAGCTTTGCTCGTCATGACTATCCAGATTGACCCTCGCCTAGTTACAACAATGTAATGTAAATCATTGATGTGTTCAATCAGCAGAAAACAGGAAAATAATAGCCATGAATAATAGCACTTACACGTAAGTTGGACATGAAGTTGTGAAAATGGTGTTTGTCTTCACAATAATCTTCCCATGATGGGAATATATGCACGTAGTCCCTAACAACATTGAAAGCATTGTCTTTTAAACTGGGAATAAATGGAATGGGGTTCCAATCTATAGGAATTGGCCATCTCTGTAGTTGGGATAGGTCTTCGGCCAGTGGACTTGCTGTACTTTTTGCTGGAGTGGGATTTTTCTATGGTACAGCTGGTGCTATGGCAAATGAAATCGGTATACCTTTTGCTGGAGTGCAGGTCCTGTGTGGTGGGGCTAGTGGTGTGGCCAGTGAAGTATGGGTACAGTCTGCTGGAGTCGGTCCTACGTTTTGTGTCACTGGTTGTACAGCCAATATAAGTGGGGTGTTGTCTGATTTCTCCGGCACCACCATGTTTTTCAAGGACTTTGCTGGTGCTCCTTTAGGTTTGGAAATCACCCTCTTACTTTTTGATGTCTGATGCACAAGAACAGCATTTGAGTGGAAAAACATGGTATGATGATAGATGGAATATGTACTGATAATGGATGGGCATGGCATCTCGACATATATGATGAGTAAACTAAGCAGATGGTGGTGCAACAAAGTATAAGAAATGCAAGACAACATATGCAAGATACCCGCAATCAATAAAACATTGCTAAATTAGAACAGACACCTTGATGGGTGGACAGGACAGGCCATCTGCCTTTGACTCCTCGTGGTTAGAATAGTCATTAGGATCATATTCTGAACAAGAATTAACAGGTGGGGAGCGTATGAGTTTCATTGCATCTAGAATGGCACTCAATGCCTTGGTGCCAATTTTGTAAGTCATTGCAGTGTTTAGCTTCAAGAGTGGACTGCTGCTAGTGCGACACAAAGTAGCTACACAGATCATAGTGTAGATATAAAGGGAAAACCTTAAGCATCAGAGTAAAATCAGCAAAGTGGAACTTGCTGGACTATATGTGCTAGTATTGTCGGTACGGCTAGAAATGCTTCGGATACCAGCTCTCTTCAAGTGAAGGTGCGGTACTGTTAATATCAATGTAACTCTCAAAGGCGACACAGCTCCCCGCATTTCCTTGCTATTCTTATAGGATTCAAGTGGGCAGGCCACTACAAATCCTATTCCTATGTTTACAAGATCCTACGAATCAAAGAGGCTCAAAGTGTCCATCACAACCGACCGTATAGACCTCTACACTGCAAATGTCCCTGCTCGTCTTCAGTACAAGGAACATACTGTACTACTATCATACTCCCTCCGTTCTAAAATATAAGTCTTGGTAGAGATTTCCACTATGGATCACATACAGATGTATCCAGGTACATTTTAGAGTGTAGATTCACTCATTTTGCTCCATATGTAGTCCATGGTGGAATCTATACAAAGACTTGTATTTAGGAACGGAGAGAGTACATATTAAGGAAGAACAAAAGAGGAACATGGTAAAGAAGAGCAAGCTGATTTTGGATAATAAAATGTTGGTTGCGCAGTGCCCACACATGATGAACAAGAGCGCATTAAGAATGCAACTCCTAGCTGTCTCTCGACCATTTCAGGCGGTTGGATGAAGATCCTACGTCTCCTAACCCTTCTTCTTCCTCGTCTCTGATTCTTCCCATACAGAACACCGCACGGGCCGCCGGCCGGACCACCGGCCCCCACCACTTGTGTTCCTCCACCACCCCCACCCCCACCCCAATCCCCACCCACGTCGAGTTTTCCTCGTTCGGCGAGGCCCCACAACCACTCGAGCCCCTTCGATCGCACCGGCGAACTCCGGCGAGCTCTGAAAAATCGACTGACCCAATTTTGAAATTTAGTCTACTTTGATTTAACTAGTGTGGAATATAAAAGGGGAAAACCATAAGCATTGCGAGTATGGTGTTGAGCGTGCCATGGCAGATCTGAAGGTGCAAAACGGACAAAGGCAACTTGGCAACCAAGACAAGAAATCAGAGTAAAGCAGTGGCGATCTATTTTCTTGCTGCGATAAATAAGTTGGGCAGATACGAAAGAGTACCGCCTCTGGTGCGGCGCCGTGTACGCATCTACTGAGAATTTGATGGTGCTGCGGTAGCGATGGCTGTCGGCGGCGTGGAAGCAGATCTAGGAGGGTAGACGGTGGCGGTGGGGCGCGGTGGACGAGACGGTCATAGGAGCGGCGCCAGCAAGGTGGACAACGGCGGGGATGAAGCGAGAGGACGGGATGCAAGGATCCCGGTCCAAAGCCGTGGATGAGAGAGGCCGATCTCTTGTTATGGACGGCGGCGTCGGGTATCAGCTCCGGCATGGTGGAGGAGGACGATGGTGGATGGGGTGGCGGACGGCGGCGGACGGAGGAAGGTGGGGTGGAGAGGGTGTTTTGGCGCCCACGGAGTACGAATGGGGAAAAGGGAGGTAGAGAGGAAGGGGGAACCATGTATTCAAGGCGCGCTTGTCTCAAATGTGAGGAAATTTACAAACTTAGCCCCCGTTTCAAATTTCTACTACATCACAGCAACACTAGTCGGTTGGGGATAGGACGATAATCTCGCATACACCGAATATTTGCCGACGAGAGTTTGTTTTTGGCGTCCACCGTGTATGAATATGAATCGGGGAGGGAGTCGATTTCAGCCGAGAACACACTGTGTTTTGGCGCCCACCGTGTATGAATCCGGGTGAGAGGCGGTTACGTCACGTTTGGGTGAAATTACAAACCTACCCCTATCGAAACCTATAGAAATCCAGCATATAGGCTTTGCATGGCAGGGATAGGCAGTAGTGATTTCCATCTCGCAGATTTTGGTTTTGGGCGGTTACTGCGACTTTCCCCGCTTCGTTCAAGTTTTGCAGAGTGCATGTTTACCGTGCCAACTCAATTCGAATCCCATTTGTATTCTATTTTTTCGGGCGGGATCCATTTTCAATTGGAATTACATTCTATATACATCATTTTTTTATATACTTTCAAAAGCACAACAAAGAATTCTGCTCCTTTATATGTATAATATGATTTACAAATACAACGATCTCGAAATCTTAAGGTTGAATTCGAAAAAATTTAACCAAATTATGTACTACTAAAATGTATGGATCAGTAATATCTACATATTAAATAACATAGATGTGCGTGAATTCATATGATATGCATGTTTGATAGATCAATTTTGGTTCGAGTATGGATTACATGTATCATCATATCGAATTCAAATATTTGAATCCCTTTTTTGTTCACTCCTTTCACGCCCATCTCTCTCGCATGCACGCTCCTTCAGGTAGCTATCACTCTCTTTTCTCCAGCTCACTCGCACGCTCACTTCATGTTGCTCCTATCCTTGCAAACATGGTCTCTCGACGTCTCCCTTGAGAAGTGTCACACTCTCCCTATCATTATAAATTACACGGTTTTCATTATCTCTCATGTCTCTACTATTCTCTGGTATCACTCAGTACCTAAGCTTTCTTTTTCATCGCCAAACACACAGTCTCCACTCGTCTTTCACTTTGTGTTTCTCTCTATGGGATTCTCTCACACACCCTATATGTCTCTACATATGACTCATACCACTAAAATTACTCTCTCTATCTCTCTTGTAGACACAACATTTGTTGCGGTCTCCTTTTCGTCACCATCCCAGACTGACATTATTGATTTGTTTACCGATCAGACAACCCCGACTACCGTCTCCTCTCTCTCTCTCGCAGACACACACACACAACTCCTACCACTAAAATGTGAATGGAAAACGAGATTTTGTTATACACAAACAAAAAAGGACTGGAGGGAGTGATTGCTCTGACACGGACGCGACCTCTCATAGCGCAGGCATTGAACCGGCGCGCCGGCCAAGAGGGCCGCACTCGCTGCAGGCCCGGCTGAGCACGCCTCCTCGCCGCGTGCAACCAGCTTAAGACTGCCCCGCTTGCCTTCATTGAATCCGCGCGTGTGCCGGCAACACGTCCTTCCGCGAGCCGGCAGGCATTTTAGAACACAATAAATGACTACAATATAATTAATTTACGCATGGTCTTGAATTGTTGTGCTTGCACTGGTAGCAGGAACTAGTAGAGGATTTTCTTTATTTATAACTCCCCTCACATTTTTTGGATTTGAAGTGAATCATGGTTGTGGACATTATGTATGAATGTGCAGATATCTGTGAACATGAGTTTGATGTGGAAGTTGAACTTGGAATGTCGGGTTTGCGCGTGAACTATACCATGTCCAATGCTTCGTCTGTCATTGTTTGGAAAGTAATTGCTGTTATTACATGACCCAAAAAAAATTTGTGCCGCATAAGTAGATGCACGGACATCACAACAGGCATGCTGACTGGATAAACATTTGAACCTAGCTATTATGAAGGAAATTTTGTATTGACAACAGTTTTAGATAGAAGGAGACGCCTAGCCTGCTCTGCCTCTACTAGCTTATTTCTGGCTTCTTCCATCTCTTCTTTGGCTTGGGTGAAGAGAGCATCTGATTGCTCTTTTCACTTCTTCAGGAACTCAGCTACATTCTCAAGGGCTGCTGCACGCTTTCTTTCAGCCTTTATTAATGCCACGAGGACACGAACAACTAACGACTCCACCTGGCTTGTGTGTAATCCAGCATCATCTGGGAATTTGCACCTTGGGTCTAATCCAGCATCATTAGGGAACTGGCACCTTGTGTGTAATCCAGCCTCATTTTGGAAACATGATCTCGAGGTTGACCATACTTCCCTCCTCGCAGGAACTGCATCCTGACATGAAGTTACTTCTTTTTTAGATCAATACTCAGAGCGACCTAGATCCATTTAGTAGAAGCCAGATAAACAGAACTTGGAGAAGTGAATTCAAAAGGAATAAATAAATAAAAACAGACTACAAGCTGAGAACACCCACTTCCTACATCAAGCTATAAACGAAAGCATTAGGATGATTAAGACTCTTCTTATTACACATCGAAGAACACCACGCTTAAGAGAAACAGAAACTACAACATATACACATCGAAGAACACGAGGCTACACGAAAGTAATTGAAAGGGTGTTACTTACCAAAGCTCGTTTTACAGGTTCGGTGTAGCTCCTCTTTAACTTGCCACGCTCCTTGAAGATGTCCCGAATATCCTGTGTTTGATCTTCATTGCTCCTCTGCATGTTCGCACTCGTGGTTTTAAAATCTCAACATGGCAAGAAAAATATACTACTAGTAATACTCGCGCATCTTGTGGGAAACATTAAAGAACTCGTCTGCCATGTTAGAGCATCTCCAACAAGATAAACTACTCATACAGATGCATCTTGATGCATGCAACACATGGGCATTTTCCTAGTTCTAAAAACCTTTCCATCATTTGCCACACTACTGGTTGCAGATGAAAAACCTACCCAAGCATAGCGCGATACAGGAGCGACGCACAATTACAAGCTGATATTCTGTTGGACAATGGAGGCTATAACCAATTACTTTTACGGGAACAATAGCACCCAGGAAATTTGAAGGGTAGGTATGAACAAAATTGGAACTGCAGATGTACTGCTAAGTGATTCAATACAAACATTACCAATCGAGGAGGAGAATGATGGTCGCGGCAGCCTATGTGAGTCATGGTCGGCAACGGGAGTCAGTTCATTGTCCATGATGGTGGTAGTTCTGCACTTGGCGTCGGCTTCCGGGAAGCAGATACGAGACCGTGGAAGATGATGCCGGGGAAGAGGCTCCGTGTACGACGACGATGGTGGACCGGCTCTAGTGCGGCGTACGAGGTCGTCGATGAGGCAGATGCACTGCGGTGGACGAGTGCGCCGATGTAAAGGGGAGGAGCACGAAGGCTGTGGTGCCGTGGAGAAGTCTATTTTGTGGTGAGGATAGAAATTGGGGAGTATTCAGGAGTACTACTCTGGGTGCCGGGGTGGGGTTGGCTGGGTAGGGTGAACCTGAAGTTACAAAAATAGCCCCCTACCAAGCGTCATCCGTAGGCCTGTCCCGAAGGCTATGATGGTAACTTCCCACTGCTCGAATCAGGGTCGCGGGAGATTTTCCTGCCGACCTCAAAATTTTGTGACACTGGACTCCCCGTGTGGCGTGTTGAGTGATTCGGCTAAGCAACTAGCGAGTAGTAGTAGTAAACTCTGCATATTAGGTTTGACCGAAGTCAAACTTCCTAAAGTTTGACCAAGTTTATAGAAAAATATAAATATTTACCATAACAAATATGTATGATGTGAAAGTACATTCAATAATGAATCTAATGGTATTTATTTATTATTGTATATGTTAATATTTTTTGTTATAAGCTTTCTGAGAGTTTACAAAACTTGACTTTGACCAATGCTAATACATGGACTTAAATAAAAACGGAGGGAGTACATATTTTTTTTCTTAGTTTGTAGTGAACTAATCATTTGTTGAAATTGTGAAATAAATATATTAGGCTATTGACTTCGAATGTAATGGTCTATACAATTCAATAGTTACAATCATTGTCGAATCCAAAGATGTATACAAGGTCTATAGTACTTCACAACATGCTCAAACTCACATAATCCTAGTCAAAAGAGAATCTAAATGCATTTCATAGTTATTACTTTGTAGGATGCAACAAGAACAACCATAACTCTACACCAGCCATTATTGAAGCAACATTTTGACATATCCCAATGTGTGAATGAAACGTGCAGAGAGAGCTTTTGAAGATGGAGCAGATAGGGCGGGAAAGAATGTATGTATGTGGACGAGAGAGTAGGAGACAAACCTAATGAGACAGAGAGAGAGAGAGATAGAGAGAGAAAGAGAGAGGAACAAGTTAGGTCTGTGAGAAAGATACATACATTTAATATACATGAGATGCGTGTGCATATGGATTCTGTATATGTGGGAGGAGAAGAGACAACATGTTTGATGAGAGAGCAGGAAAAACATGGATGAGAGGGAAGGATCTTGTGGGTTGAGGGATTGACAATTTTGTGCGGGGGAGAGAGGGATTGGTAATTTTGTGCAAGAGAGAGAGGGTGGGGGGAGGAGTCAGTCAGCCGTCGTCACATCACCCTGCTTCCAAATGACCCCGCATTCTCTAGCGTGGTGTGGTCGCCGTCTTCGATCTACTCGTTGCCCTCTTTGAAGATTGTTGTGTTGTGCATGTTGGGGGTGCAAAGAAGCACAAGCGAGAGTGGCTGCCGTATAACCTTGGATGGGGATGAATTGTGTGCTTGGGGGAGTGTGTGTGTGTGTTATGCTGCGTGTGTCTCTCTCTCTCTATGTGTGTGTGTATGTGTGTGTGTGTCAGATATTGAGAGAAAACAAAACTAAGGAGAGAAATGGGTATTCACGAAGAGATTGTGCGGGCCTTGAGGTGGGCAGGGGCCAGGTGAGGGTGTCAAAATGTGCGCGTTGATGCATGTGTGCATGCGACCGTGCGAGGGATGGACGAATCGAGAGAGATGGTTGTTGTGTTACGGATGTTCCTCTCTTTGTCTCTCTCTATCCCTCTCTCTCTCACACACACACACACAAGTAAACTAGAAGACCGTTCTCTCATGTATACATAACATATCGACATCTGTCTATGTCTCACTCATGCACGATCATTTGCACATTCACACCTCTCTATGTCTGTATCACACGCACACCGTCTCCACATTGCCCTTCCGCCACAACACACATATGGACACATACACACGTTCTCTCTCAGTCACACACACACAAAATCAGTATTAAAAAAACTAGGGCGTACCTAAAACGTCCAAATCCAAATAAACACGAACAGGAGCTAAATTCAAATATATGGAAATATTGCAGTGTCAAGAACTATCACAGGAAAAAAAGTTGAGTAATATTCGAGGATTGTTTTCACACACACAAAAAGATTCAGTGGATGTCCTTCGAGCGCGACACGGTGACGCACCGTTCGATCGATCGTGCGGCCGCGGTTCACGCACTTGCACATGATTCCGTATCATGGCCATGGTACTAAGGCTGGTCACAATGGGCAAGAACATAAGCTAGTAACTAATAAAAGCGTTGCCTAAGTCTAATGTTTACATGTACTAGTATGGTTTTCTTTTAAGTTTGACCAACCTTATATATAAAACTAAAGTAAGCTCCCACACGCGCACTCATCAATATGCCGCCGCCGTTGCGCATGCCGGAGCCCGCCTACTCCAGCCAACAATTTCTCGCCCATCACCACCGTGTCGCCGCCATCCTTGTGCCATGAATCCGAAGGCTCGCCCGCTCACGTCGTCTGCAGTCCCTCCTCGCGATGCCGCCGCGCTGCCAAGCACGCGAGCAGTTGGTGGAGCCGCATCTATGCACGCAGCGTACGAAGAGGAGGACGAGCGCGTGCTCCAGCACGCCGGCGAGGAGGAACTAGCGTGCCATTGTCGTCTCCGCCCGCGCGAAGGAGGCGCGCATGGTGGCTGTCGCGGCGGAAGCCGGTCGCACGCGCGTCGAGCCCGCAAACCGGGTGCGGACGCGGAATCTACCTTTGAGACCTTGAATGCCACGTGGATCCTGCAATCTGAAGGAGCAATTTGGGTCAGTCTACTCATGTGAGCCATTCAATGCAACATGGATGGCTAGAAGGGCTTCTTCCACCTCTTCTGCCGTCTTCTTCCTTCGCTCCGTAGAACTTCTTTCACAAATCGACTGACCCAAATTATACTACTAGTACGAATGTATTAAGTACAGTAGGAACACGAAGATACGAGCAGTAGTACCAACTGCAAGAAGAACAGTAGTAAGACATAGTACTAGTACTACTGTACGTACTAAAGAGTTCAAATAACGGGAAAGAACATAAGCATAGGGGCTGTTTGGTTCCTAGCCACACTTTGCCACACTTTGCCACACCTAACCTTAGGCAAGTTTGACCAAGTTAGGTAGGTGTTTGGTTCTAGCCACACTTGAGACAAGGAATTTTTTATGAGCAGTGAACCCCACATGTCATAGACACAAAAAGTGTGGCAAGATCCTTAGGCAAGCCAAAGTATGGCTAACAGTTTGAGCAACTCAAGTAAGGCAAGTGTGACAAATGTGGCAAAAATCATGTGGCAACATATGGCAAAGATAGTCACAATCCAAACAGCCCCATAGTTCTACTGGGGCCTCAGCACAACACACCCTTGAAAATAAACTAATAAGCAACTAGTCCACTTGACACTGCAGTAGAACCAGCATGAGCGACGGCACTGCCACCTACTTGGAGTCCGAGTCCACGTCCTCGACTTCTTCCTCGTCCCTCTTCCTCTTCCTCTTCGCCGACGCTTCTTTGCTTGAACCGGACACTGGGCTCTGCTTCTTCATCTAACCCTTGTAGATATTTAAACAAAGGTAGGCATCCATTGCTGCGTACAGGATGTGATCTTCATCTAATGTCTTCGACTCCCATGCATGATGAAACTCGTGATGAGGTTTCTTCAGTTTAGCGTACAAAGGATCAATCATGGCTGCTGCCAGGGTCAGCATTGAAGGTTGAGAGGAGGACACCAGGCTTGCCTTCTGGAGATCGAAGGGCTGGCCTACAACGAGACCTATCTAACGCAAGATGTCACTATCGTTCTTAAAGCCTACAGTAACGAATTTCACTCTTTTGTCCTTGAGGAAGTTCTTAAAATCGGCATGGCATATGTGGTAGACCAAGCAAACGTTATGTACGCGAACCTGGATCACGGTGGGCTTCTTCCTCTCTTCGTCCTTTAGATCCTTCTCTCGTCCCAGGACTGTGGTGTACTCAACATCTAGCCCAGCGACCCACTCATTCGTTGAACTGTTGAACTTGCGTAGGAAGGGAGCAAGCCATGCTTTCACCGTCTCGAATCTACGTGTGTAGATGACGATGAACTGATCACCGGTGATGGCTCTAACCTGCTACTCAGAAGAGACCATGGATTTTGGAGGAGGGTTAGGAGAAGTTGAACTGTTGTACCCCGCAAAAAAAACTGGGAGCAAACTAATGTGAAAGGAAGAGATGACTGGGAGCGAACTGTAGTAAGGTAGAAGACAGGGACGAGTAGGGCGTGCGAACGGCGTGGGTTGCTGGCTTGCCCGGTGGATAAACGGCTGCAAGCCCCCAAAGAGTTCTCAAGAACTATGCGGGACCCACTAGATGTCATGTCTACTAGACCCATATGGTAGGCCTGACGGTATAGCTTCTGCCTGTTCGCACGCCATGCCGGCGCGTGGATGTAACTTCACTTAATTCCGTCAAACGTCGCGCCTCCCATGACCTTCGCCTCCCTCGCGTGGTCGCGCCCTTTGAGACTTTGACCGGCTATAAATGAGCAATTTTTTTGCCTTTTTTTAGACAAGCAATTTTTTGCCTACTCCGCATGCATGATACTCCCTCTGGTCCTTTTTACTCCCGTCAACCGTTTGCAAAGTGTTTGACCAAATTTATACTTTTTTGTGAACACCACCTTATATTAATTAACCAACCACACCAGTACACTCATTCCATACAATATTCACCACACAGGGCGATACGTTATTTACAAGAATACCATCTAATCTATTGTCAAAGCTATACTTAGCGATTAAGTGTGCCACCTTATTGGCCGAACGGCTAATATTTGACAATTGAAGATTGTTGATCAACTTCGAGATGCTCAACGATTTCATCTTCAGGTCACGCATAGCAGACCTGTCAATGCTTTGACATGCATCAATGAAATCCCACGACCAAATTTATACTAAAAATATCAATATCTACAATACTCCCAAAACACTTAGGCGCGGTGCATTAACTTCTACCTTGTTTCTTGTTTATTGACATATCAACCAATAGGAGATGTGGGTGTGCATGCTTGTAATGACTTGAGACTACCAAACACGACATGCACTGGTTAGTTCATTGCATGCAATGCTATTAATTAGCAAATAAACATTAAGATCTCTCGTTTTCCCCTCCTCCTTGGTCACAGTGCACAATCTAAGATGACTTGCTCACCTAGATGGATGGAGTACTGATTATAATGAGTACTCCCTCCTTCCATCTATATAGGGCCTAATACGTTTTTCAAGACCACCTTTGACTATTGATAAAATTAATACTACATGACATGCATAATGTGAAAATTATATCATTGAAAGCTCCTTTCACATATGAATTTGATGATGTGCTTTGTGTAAGTTTCATGTCATATATTATTGCTCTAACATTTGGTCAAAGTTAGCCTCGAAAAATGCATTAGGCCCTATATATGTGGAAGGAGGGAGTATAAGAACTACGTTTTATAATGAGTGTAAAAATATTGATTTGACATTGTGAATGTTGACACATTGTGGAATAGTTTTTGAAGTCTGCAAAAGTACTCAACTAGTGTTGTCGTTCTCCACAAAAAAATGTGTTTACCAATGCATGCATGAACTCTAGTTACTCTAAACCCCCCTCTCTTCTTTAATTCTTTGCCACATCAGCATGTTTGCTATTCCCATGTGCATGATACCAGCTAAGATACCACCATTATGGCCAGCCTTAATCATCGCATGCAATAATTTAGTGCACCTTGAAATATGAACATGTGTGGGGCGTGTTTGTTTTTAATGACTTGAGACTATACCTAGCCCGGCATGCAAGATGACTTATTATGCACCGTTCCCCATACCTGCAGGAAGCCCGTTCGTATCCAAATTTTTTCCTCTCCATGTGTGGAAACAATATGCCTGCCAAACTCTCCTTCTCCCTCCGGCGGTCCCACCACTCCACCCTGTGTGAAAAAATATGCATGCATGACTCTCCTCCCCCCATGCTCGTCCAATCCGTTGTGACCAGCAATATTTCCACCCCTTCGCTCCCCCGTAATTTACTCCAACAAATATGCCCACGTAGCTATTACTTAACTGCAGGTGCATTCGGTCACTAACATATGGGCCCAACAGGGGTCTGGCCCACATGTCAGTGACGCAACTGGACCGGCAGTTAAGTTAGTGCAGCTCAGTCCATATCTTACGTAGGTGTGCCATTGCTCGCTATAAATACTGCGTCTCCCACGACATCGCTATCTCCTCCCCCTCACATTCACGTTCATCACTATCTCCTCCCCCTCCCTCTCACGTCGACCACCATGGCATCGCCCCTCCCAAGCCCTAGGAGCCCCTCGCTGCACCGCGCGGACGGTCACGCGTCGCCGTTCCGTTCCTCGCCGCCACTAGTCGAGGAGGACGCGTCGGTGTTCCGCTCCTCGTCTCTACACGACGCATCGCCGTTCTGTTCCTCGTTGCCACTAGTCGAGGAGGACGCGTCGGTGTTCCGCTCCTCGCCGCGACGCGTCGAGGTGGACGTGTTGGCGTTCCCAATCTCGCCAGCACGCGCGCCGGAGGAC
>NC_057797.1:162286048-162286276 GCF_018294505.1 Triticum aestivum | reverse complement strand
AGGAGAATGCCCGCCGCCGCCGAGCCCCCCCCCCCCAGCCTTGAGGAGCTTTGGAAAGAAATGGATGTCGCCTTGTGGGAGGCTTTGCCTCCAGCAGAGCGCGCCAAAATAGAGGCGGAGAAGAAGGCCGAGGAAGAGAAGCGCACCACGGAACAAGCTGCATGGGAGGCCTATGTCGCGTCTGAGAGAGTCAGGCAATTGGCTCTTTGGCAGAAGGCTCGTGCGAGG
>NC_057797.1:162192443-162285933 GCF_018294505.1 Triticum aestivum | reverse complement strand
GCGGAACAAGCTGCCTGGGAGGCCTATATCGCGTCCGAGAGAGTCAGGCAATTGGCTCTTTGGCAGAAGGCTCGTGCGAGGGCCGTGAGGGTGGCGGGTGACGCCCGTGCCGACGCCCTGAGTGCAGTCGGGCCCAAGCGCCTCATATACGCTTGGCGGTACATGGACCGGGTGCACGCTTCCAGCGAGAAGGAGTACCTGTTGGCGCCGGATCACCACACCGATGAGATCGCGCTCGCCCGCTGGCAAGCCGCCAATCACCACCTCGCGAGTTGCGTGGCTGAGGAAGAGGCGTTGTGTCGGCGCGCTGGGAAATGGCCGCGCACCAGGGCACTCGTGGTGCGCCGCAAGCGCTCCTGCGAGCGTCGTGGCTTTTAGGAGGAGTATAATTTTTGTTTCGTAAGGCGATCTCATTAGTTTTGGGACGCAAATGATAAATCCCGAACATTCAGGAATTCTTAGCGTCCTTAATTAAGTATGTAAAAGGGAAAGTTTGGAAACCTTGTGTATTCGTACGCATTTTGCAAGTAAGTGCATATAGCACAAACTTTACTATATACTATCGCAGGAAAAGAATTCTATGAGACCAGGTCTCACGCGAGACCCATCCTGATGGATGACACGTGGCATTCACAAATCACAAAGCATCCCCCACCCCCCACTTAAAAGCCACGTGTCATCCATCAGTATGGGTCTCACCTGCTAACCGTGAGACCTGGTCTCATATATTAATTTTTTTCCACTATCGCACTGCACGTCTCTCTCGATATATGCTTGTAGACTGTGCTACTCCCTCTGTCCAGGTCAATAAGTCATCTTCGGTTGTGCACCGTGACCAAGAAGGAGGGAAGACTTATACACCTAGACGGAGGGAGTACTACTATTACTTATGTACGTGCAAATGCATGTTTTAACATTACGATGCGGTTTTTGTAAAAGTAGAAAAACAGCACTAGTCAAGCTTGTGAAATGATTCAATGCAAAACAAATGCAAAAATGCTCGTTTGATTGTTTACTTTTAGCTTCTGTGGTTATTTCTCTGTCGTACTTTGTACGGAGTATCTCACTGGTTGGAAAGGCATGCAAATTCCCAAACCGCTTCCTACACCCTGTATCTCACTGGTTGCCGGCGTTGAAGTTGTCGCCCATGTCGTCAAGGATGAGGTTGCCGAGGTCGGGGAAAAAGTCACCGTTCACAACTAATCATGTGGACTAGCATAGTAGTAGGATATAGAGTAGAAACATGAATTTTACCACGATTTCAAACAGGAAGGACAGAAACACATATGGTGCAACGGGAGCAGCACCGTTGGCATTGAGGTTGTCGCCCATGTCCAAACACCACGTAGACACGGTCTTTGAGCATGGTTCGTAGTCGTTCCATGCTCGGGCATTGAAGTTTGTAACTATTTTAGATTAGAATATACTACTCCTCCGGTGCTAGTAGTAGAGCAGAGTCCTACTCTACTACTCTACTCAAGCAAGTTAGGGCATAGCATTGTAGGGAGTACCAGTATTGTGATCACTCAAGCAAGTTGTTTGGCATCGACATGACCCTACGCTACTGGTATGTGTCTCGTAAGTCAAGCGGCGTGTTGTAGTCATCATCACCTGTCCACTTCCCGCGGCACATATTCGCTTCTCCATCTTTGTCCGCACATAATCTCATCCAATCTTCCATCTCCTCTAAGGCGCCTCCCTCCCCCCCCCTCGTCCGAAACCCAAGCACTAACAATGGCAGAACCGAGCAGAGTCCGCCGAAAGAGTGGCTAGAATTCGCTCCCCACAGAGGTAATCAAGCTCATTGTTTCGTGTGTGGACAATCTCAGCACCATGCCGCTCGCCGTGTGCTCATCGGGGCTGTACCATTTACTCAAGCCCTCAGGTCAGAGCTTTTTAAGCCAGCTCCTTGCTTGCTGATGCCGCCTGATCTTCAAAAACGGTGTGTCACGCAGCATAATGATCGTAGGGTGGCGAGCATCAACCCCCTTGACTGCGATTCGATCCCCGTCAGCCTCAACTACATTAACGGTATGTACTGGGTCGGCATGAACACGTCTTGGATGGTGCTCGTCGACGGTCGCGGCAGCTAGATGCTCGTGTAGGTCTACACCCGGCGATTGATCCCCCTTCCTTCAATTAACATTGCACTACTTTGGCACCGCGGCCCAGAATACTCGAAATCTTATAGTAGCCAACATGATACCAAGTTTGATTTGCTCAACGTTGTAATTTGCCAAGTGCCCACAAGATCTACGAATTATAAAGACTTCAGGCTAATTGCATTCTTTAACCACAGTCTCGCCTATCTGACAGGTCACTACGGTAAGTGGATAAATCTGCACGTCCATCGCAGGATCATACATCCTCCATGGTTCTTTGATGCCATTGAACACAAGGGCTTCATTTACGCCTTCGACTCCTTCTATGGCTGGACGTATTGCTCGCCTACTCCAGTCATCGCTACAAACGGCTGTTACAACAGTATGTTACTTTCCTATGATATCATGATGGCTTGCTTATATTACAGTCAACATTTGCTGAAAAAATATTCATGCTCATAACATGATGTTCTTAAGATTGAGTAAACCAAGAGCTCTTTTTTATTTGACTCCAACTTGATATGATGTTGTAGGCTGCCTGGTGTCCCTACCCTTCCTAACCCCAGAACCTTTCAAAGAAAAGCGGCATGGCAGTTGCAGGTGGTTCCTGGCTCGATCAGACGGCGGCAAAAGATTGTTGATTGTTCGCACGTACCGGACGTGTTGTTTCGCGGAATACAATCACAGTCACTGCAAGGTCTTTGAGCAGGATCCCAGCTTCTCTGGGCCTTTAGGAAATTTTTACTAGAGGCTGGTAAGTAGCCTTGGTACAAGCTCTCTGTTTGTTAGACTGAATTATCCGATTAACCAGGAGATAACCGACAGCGAGGATCATGACGGCAGTGCGGTTTCGTTCATCAGGCAAAACTGTGTGTACATAGCGTACCATGCGTCTCTACATGCACCATACCCTGATATGTGCCGCCACGCTCTGCAGCCCAAAGTAGGAGAGAGGGTCGCAAGTATTAGACTTCGACCTGCTGGCTGGAGTTTCCCCCGTCAGGCACCCATCTGGTTCAAGCCGTCAGCCAATCTCCACAGCTTAATAAATAGTAACGTCTAACTGAGCCAGTTAGTTAGATGTGTACACTTGGTGTAGTAGGATCTTTATTTAGTTTGATGCATACACTTGTTCTTTTTTGGTAGCCTTTTTGTAATGATGGCTGATGTTTGGTTTGGAAGAGAGAGCTGCGTCTTCACTCTTCTGGCCTGCTTACTACTTCTGTTGCACCCCCAGCCTTGGTTGCTGCTGCTGCTGTTTTCAATGTACAATCAGTAGTATATTTCGTCTGTTGGTAGAATAAATGTGTTGTTAGAACGACAAACACAATGTTTTGGAAGTCGTGCACAGTTCGATCCTTTAGTGCCCTGTACCGTACGTAGCGCATACTATTTATCATACGGAACACATTTTTTTTGAAACTCGGAACACATTTTCCACTTGTTGATAACATGCAGCCCACTGATGAAGGCCCAATAGAGAAGCCCATAATTAACTGGAAGGGAGGCTCTCACATGAATCCGGCCCAGGTACATGCTCATGGTCCCTAAACATAAATAAATAAATAAATAAATAAATAAATAAAGCTAAATGCTCATGCACCAGTTCTTTGGGAAAATAGGTAGCCCGGTATTTCTTTTTGAAGAATACCCAAGCTAGGCCTATTTGTTTTCTCCGAATTACTGGGCTGCAAATCTTTCAAGACGAGGAGGGATGCATTCCAGCCTGGCTTAAGAGTATGGTCAATGTCTGTTAAAAGTAATATCAAAAGGGGTTGAAAATTCCAAAAAAAATATAGCAAATGGGATATAAGTTTTTCTTTTGTTTTTGTTCTTCACTGATATCTTATACGTATTTCATTGGATTTAACATGACATAGTACTA
This sequence comes from Triticum aestivum, assembly GCF_018294505.1. NCBI lineage: Eukaryota > Viridiplantae > Streptophyta > Magnoliopsida > Poales > Poaceae > Triticum > Triticum aestivum. Next base: position 162,281,946 of record NC_057797.1, on the reverse strand, counting down.
ATTTATTTTTAAATTTGTTTTACTATGGCTATTAATTTTTGGATTAAGAATATTTCATTCCCCAGCAAAAATTTGCGAATTTTCAAAATTTCCCATATATTTAGTTAATTTTTTGACCCTGGTACTTACGAGAAAATGGTCAGCAATTCTAAAAATGGAAAACGGGCTGCAATAAATTCCATATGAATTAGAAAGTGAGTAAAAATTATAAAAATAATAGCAAATGGGCTGTACATGCCACAAATTTCGAGGCTGACTTGTTTACGCAAGGCTTTGTCAGTGAACACATGATTCTAGCAGCAATTAGTGTTGGATGTCCATCCAACGGCCGACGTGCTTCTTCAATCTCTGATCTTCCTGCTCCAGGCGCCTAAACTAGCACCGACGGGACTGCCTGCTCCCTCCTCTTGTGGCCCGCTGTGATGCCACGCTGGCTTTCCCGGCCCACCCTACTCCCTACGCTGGCCTGGCCGCACGCAATCCACTGCCTCCTTATTACGCGGAAAAAAAATGATTCCTCCCACAGACATCTGGGGCGCACTGGTTGGGAGGCTGACTTGTGGACCTACTAAGTTGACGCATACGCAGGGCTTGTCAACTTAGTCAATAAACGATTGTAGCAGCAGTAACCGTTAGATTTGAATCAAACGGTCCTGCTGCTTCTTCAATCGCTGCTCTTCTTGCACCAGCCGCCCAAACCAGTGCCGGGGAGACCACCTGCTCCTGCCTCCAGTGGCCGGCTGTGCTGCCCATGCGGCCTCATCGCCCCCTACTACTCCCACCGCTAGCCAGGCCCTACGGCGACGGCAGCCTCACACCGCAGCCGAACCAGTGAACCCTCGTACTCCTCTCCGCGTGGGCATCCACTGCCGCGTCTTCCCCGGCTCCGCGTCGTCCCCTTCCAAGGCCTCGCCATCGTCCACCGCCTTGGTGCTCTCGACGCGGCGTGGTCAACGTGGTCAACGACATTCCATCAGAAGAGTACTGTACGTGGAGAGGCTGACAGCTGGGTCCACGGCCACAGCCCAGTTTTTTGTGATTTACCACGTAAGTTGCTTTGTCAGGACTGTTGGGCTGCAAATCTTTCAAGACGAGGAGAGCTTTCATTCGGCTGGCCGAGAAAATGGCCCATCAATAATGAGAAATGGGTTGTACATTTTTAAAACACATCAAACCGGCAATTCGTTTCAAATATCTTTTCTTCATTTCGAGATTTGAAATTACATTAATTTTTATGCGTGGAGAATTTGTTGGATTTTATATTGATATACATTTATTTTTAAAATCAGTTTGAATGTGAGTCGAAATTTCGGGATTAAAAACAGTTCGGACCGCACCGAAATATGCAAAATTTCGTATAATTTTTTAACCGTGGCCACAATATGGGCTGTAATGCTAACAAAAAGAATGTGGGGCTCCAAAAAAACCTTAATAATTAGCAAATGGGCTGCAAATTATTAGAAATAATGACAGATGGGATGTATGTTGTTTTCCACAGATTTGAGGCTTTCCTAAAAAAGGTTGATGCACAAGCAGTGACTGTTGGATGGCCATCCAACGGCCGTCGTGCTTCCTCAATTTGTGCTCTTCCTGCTCCGGCCGTTCAAATAGGCGCCGGCAAGACTGCCTGCTCCCTCCTCCCCGCGGTCGGCTCTGCTGCCGCGCAGGCCTCACCGCCGCACCGTACTCCCATCACTGGCCTAGCCATCCCTCTACTCACCCACACCTGTTGTTATTCTCCGGCGACGGCAGACGAACCAGTAAACCCTCGTACAGTCGTACTCCCCTCCGTGTGGGAAACAACTGCCGAGTCTTCCCTGCCTCCGTGTTGTTCCCTTCCTAGGCCTCGCCGTCGTCCACCGCCCTGGTGCTCTCGACACGGCCTGGTCAACGCGGTCAACGACCGACATGCATCTGAAGTGGACTGTACGTGGAGAGGCCGACAGCTGGGTCCACAGCCGCACACAAGGAAATGCCTCCTTATTACGCGCAAAATAATGATTCCTCCACCTGACATCAGGGACCCACCGAAAGGGCCTCTGTATTTCACGAAAAAAGACGTTACCGCCGCTGACAGCTCGGATCCACCAGCTATATCTTCGCACGCAAGGAAGTGCCTCCTTATTACGCTCAAAAAATGAATACCCCCCTGCTAGCTGGGACCCACCTTGGTGGGAGGCTGACTTGTGGGCCTACTAAGTTGACGGGGACGGCTGGCTTTGTCAACTTAGTCAATATGCACGATTCTAGCTCTAGTGACCGTATGATGTCCATCCAATGGCCGTAGTGCTTCTTCAATCTCTGGTCTTCTTGCTCCAGCCGCCCAAACCAGCGCCGATCATGCCTCGTGCTCCTGCCTCCCGTGGCCAGCTGTAATGCGGCGGAGGCCTCACCGCCCCCTACTACTCCCACCGCTGGCCAGGCCATCCCTCTACTCACGCACACCCCCTATTATTCTGCGGCGACGACAGCCTCACACCGCAGCGAACCAGTGAACCCTCGGACTCCTCTACGCATGGGCATCAACTGCCGCGTCTTCCCCGGCTCCGCGTCGTCCCCTTCCTAGGCCTCGCCGTTGTCCACCGCCCTGGTGCTCTCGGCGCGGCGTGGTCAATGTGGTCAAGGAACGACTTCCATCGGACGTGGACTATACGTGGATAGGCTGATAGCTGGGTCCACGGTCGCAGCAAGGAGGTGCCTCCTTATTACGTGCAAAACAATTATTCCTCCACCTGACAGCGGGACCCACCGGACAGGCCACCGTATTTCGCGAAAAATGTTTCCCCATGACTGCTGGGACACACCAGCTACATCTTTGCACGCAAGGAAGTGCGTCCGGGCAAAAAAACGATTCGCCCCCTGACTGTTGGGACCCACCAGCTACATCTTCGCGGGCAAGGAAGTGCCTGAAAGTCGGGACCCACCTGGTCGAAGCGTACGTAGCATTGTCATTCTGGTCGCGAACGTATACGTACATACTGGTCGATGTAGAGGCGCGCACGTGTCGTAGTAGAGGCGCGCGCGTAGCATTTACACGTACGTACAGCGGCCAGGGGGCAAGAAAGAAAATACGGCCACGTATGTGTACATACGGGCGGGGTCTCGAACGCCTACTCGCGCATACGTACGACCAGGGCTCGTGTACATGGCTGGGTCAGAACGGAGAAAAGCGTCGTCGTCGTGTTCATGGGGAGGCAACGGAATGCATTGTGTTCATGGGGAGGCAACGGAATGTGTTGTGTTCATCGAGAGGGCTTGGACGGAACATGCGATGGAAACGAGGCCTGGCGTACCGCAGAACGGAGGAACGGCCTTGTGTTCAACCGACCACATTCGAAATGGGATCCTGTTGTAACATCCCAAATTTTCAATTTGGAATGTTATACACTAGATCATCATTGCATATCATATTTATTGCATTTTGGTTGATCCTAGAAATTTTTCGCAACTCAAGGACCCTCAGAGAGAGTTGGGGATTTCGTTATTCTCATATTTGAGTTGTCTCAAATTTTGAAAATAGGATCATTTGATTTTATTTATTTTATCTTCAATTATTTCTATTGCAAAAATATGAGAGAGCGAATAAAATGACTTTCCCAAAATAAAGAAATATTGAGGATTTAATAAAAAAATCAAATAAGATTTTATTTGGTTTTATTTGCTATTTTATTTGAATTTAGGAAAAATGCGTGTTTTCCAAAATTGCATTTAGGCCCCAAATAAATGTTCATCTTGTGTGGCTTGATTTTAGAAACCGAGGAAAATTTATTTCGGGATTTTTGGAGTCCGTTTAGTATTCCTTTTATTTGTTTTTCTGCGTGTTATTATTTAAAAAAACGCGAACCGACTCCGGGCCGTACCCGAGCAGGACTCCGCCCGGGGCCCGAGCCAGCCCACCTGGGCCGAAACCCTAGCCCCGCACCCGACCCCGCCGCCCCGCCGCCTCGCCGCCGCCGCCCCACCCACTCGCCGGAGCCGCCCCGCCTGCTCGCCGGACACGCCGCCCGAGGTAGCCGCCGTCGCTGACAGTTTTCTTTAGAAAACCGCCTGTTTTTTTTAAAGCCGCGGTTTATTTTTTTAGATCCGTTTTTTAGAATGGTTTTTTTGATTTATTCTATTTAGCTAGCGTTCGCTCGTTCGTTCGTTTTAACGAACGTGTTCGTCGTTTAGATCCAGTTAACGAACGTTCGTTCGTTAAACTGTTCGTCATTTTTCTTTTTCTCGGATTAAATCCACGATTTTCTGATCGCGATTTCTGATCCGATTTTCGTTTTAGTATAACTTCTCGCTCGTTTATCGGAATTAAGCGATTCAAGCGCCTGGAGTTTCGTCTTGAAACCCTCTTTCTGTTTAACCAACTTAAACAAGTTTTTGCTTCTGTAAAAATTGCCTTAGATCCAGAATAGTAAATGAAGCTTGTTTGTTTTGTCGTTTGTCTTTCGTTGCTTCGTTTGATTTGATTCTTTTTGCCAACCGGAGTTCTTAAGATGAACTTTCTGGTTAGATCTCTTATTTGAGTTTTACCTGTGCATTAGTTGAGTACTTATTGTATGCTTGTTTGTTTGTGATAGAGTACCCGGAGTGCGCCGCTGGTTACTTCGAATCACTAGGTTTCCCGGATCATCAGCAAGGCAAGTAACACTTTGATCATACCTTCTACTACCCAATTTTATTGCATTAGATCAATCCCTACACATTGCATGATTAGGATCTAATTAAATTGTGGGTTTGGGAAGTAGTTGAGGTAGTACCTATTACCTGTTTATTATCAAACCTTTGGGAGTTACTTCTACGTTTGCTTATTATTGCTATGCTATGCTAGTAGACGTGGATTGGGTGAGTGATATCCATGACAGATGTGAGATTTTTAAATCAATGGTTTATCTAAGGTGGCAACTTAAATACACATCTGGGTGGATTGAGGTACCTGGGTATTCCAGGATTGCCTGTTTTCTTTTGGACCGCCACCCAGGCTCAAAGGGATCATGAGATTTTTCATGCTAGAAACTTCCGTGTGCAGCCACAAGCTATTATGGGCTCTAGCATAGTTGACTAAGTCATGCGAACTCTTACAGTGGTAGACTACCAGATGTAGGGGATGTAGGTGGTACGGTCTACCCATCGTAAGATGCTAGCGCTTCTGAAAGACTATGTCTTGGTCATCCGTTTCTCAAACACCGTGAAGTGCGAGAAACCAAACGGAGGCGATCGAGTCTTGTGGGGAAAAGTGGACAAACCTCTGCAGAGTGTATAAACTAATCATGATTAGCCGTATCCTCGGTTATGGACGTTTTGAGTATCTAGTACTTGGATTATCATGTGAATCTCATCATGTGACTTTAAATAATTTTGTTGGGTTTAATGATGTTACTTAATTGGGATTGAGTATGCTGTCAACCATTCTCACTGATTAAAAACCACCATGATAGTTAAATAAAATTTATTCCTTTGTAGTAGGGAAAAATTGGCTTTTCGCAAAACTGTAACCATAGAGCTTTGCACCAGCCAAATATGCATATAGTATAGCTCTTTCATTCCATTACTCTCTATGTGTTACATTGCCAGCATATTCCATGTGCTGACCCGTTTTCGGGCTGCAACGTTAATGTTGCAGACCTTTCAGACGATGATTAAGGAGTTTTAGGTTGTGGTTCTATACTCAGTGATGCCGTTGGAGTTGATGGACTCACTTATCTTCCAAGCCTTCCGCTGTTATCATTATTAGATGGCCTTAAGCCATATTTATTGTAATAAGATCTCTATTGAGACACTCGATGTAATAAGTGTGTGATTGCTACTCTGTTATAAATCCTTCAAGTACTGCGTGGTGTCAGCATTACTGATCCAGGGATGACACCTGAGCACAGAGATTGGACCGTTTGAGGTTTGGTCGCTACAAGATGGTATCAGAGCACATGCTGACTGTAGGACACGACCACTAAGCTAAAGACCTAGATCACTACTCACTCTCTTCTCTTCTGACCTCTCATCTTTTCTACTCTTTTAGGATGGCGGATGCAAGGAACAAGTTCACACAACCGGATGAAGATACCCCCTTTGGACGTCACTTGAAGGAAGTCACTAGATATCTGAACATAGGAGTACCAAGCTTCACCAGAACCTACAACGCCACTTTACCTGAAGAAGAGCGCTGGATGATTCAAGTTCAAGTTCCAGGAAGGACGTTCATGCCAGTCACTGAGCCCATAGAGTTTTTTTTTGATGCACCAACTTGGAGTCTAGGAAAGAGCATGGCAGCTCACATCGCCATGGGACGCATTGGAGAAGTCTACCGCAATGATCTCAAGGATACTATCTACCAGATTTGTGGGCGCCGAGATGAGCACTGGGAGATGATCAGCACTAGAAAGGATAGATCAATTGCAGCTTTTATCCAGGAGTTAAACCAGCACATTCGACGTCAGGAGAACCAAATGTGCGCCGACATGATAGACCTGAAGAAGTCAAGGACAAGAATCAAGGAAATGGAGGAAGAACTCAAGGCTACTCGTGAAGATTATGAAGAGGAAATCGAAGTATTAGTGGGGAAGAATGACGATCTGATCAAGAAGATTGGAATATTTATGCGAGGCCCTATGCTAGTAGATGAAGACGAAGAACCCAAGGAGATTCGCCCGGAAGACTACATCATCATCGACGACACCGACTCGGATCCAGATGATAGCGATGATGACTATGTTGATGAAGCTAGAGCAGATATCATGGAGTCTGCAACCGAAGAATATTTCTAGTACACCACCCCAACAGTAGTAGTAGTCTACCATGTAAATATAGTAGTCTGAGCACTTTTGCGATAGTTAGATCGATTGTATACCCTTGTTTGATTGAATGAAGTGAATTGTTTGCTTTTGCCTCATGTGCATATGGGTAGTGTTTTCTCTTTAGACCCCCTCTATTCTTAAATCTCATCTTTTCTAAACCCTCAGATGCCTCCGAGACGTGACCCCGGATTTACCTTTCCACTGGAGCTCACCCAGTTGATCCAGCAGCAGAACACATTGATGCAGTTGCTAGTCCAGAATCAGAATCAGGGGAACAACAACAACAACCCACCATCACCACCACCTTATGATCACTTAGCCCGTTTTCTTAGGCTGAATCCGCCGGTGTTTTCCAGTAGCACCGAGCCGATAGTAGCAGATGATTGGCTCCGCAAGACAGCTAGAGAGTTGACCACAGCAGGATGCACGGATGCGGAGAAGGTGAAGTTTGCCGCACATCAGCTTGAAGGACCCGCAGCATCATGGTGGGAGAATTTCACAGCCACTTTCCCTGTCGATACTGTCACATGGGACCAGTTTTAGCAGGCTTTTCGAACTGACCATGTTTCAGGAAGAGCTATGGCCATGAAGAAGCGAGAGTTTCGCAACTTGCGCCAAGGAGGACAGATAGTTGGCCAGTATGTGGAGGACTTTAGTAAATTAGCATGTTATGCCCCAAATGACGTTGCTACGGATGCCGCTAAGCAGGAGAAGTTTCTAGAAGGACTGAATGATGAGTTGAGCATGCAGTTGATGGTAGCAACCTTCAACAACTACCAGGAGTTGGTAGATCGTGCTCTTATGATTGAAGGGAAGCAGCAGCAAATTGAAAATCGCAAGAGGAAGTATACACAAGGAAAGTACAATTCAGGAGCTCAGCAGAAGCCACGATTTACCCCTAGACCGGGAGGACATTTTCAGCATACCCATGGAGGAGGTAGCTCGCACAATCACAATGGCCCCAGGAATGGTAATGGGAATGGAGGAAGCAACGGCCAGAACCGCACCAACCCATCAACCCCAGCCAAGAAAGACCTAAGCCAAGTCACTTGCTTTAAGTGCCAGAAGACCGGACATTATGCCAATGAATGTCCTGAATCACAGAATGGAAATGGCAATGGAAGCTCTGGGAAGAAGCCGAACCCTTTCAACAGGGGACAGGTGAACCACGTTAATGTGGAGGAGGTTGAAGAGCAGCCGGATGCAGTAATCGGTAAGTTTTGGTTAAGTCATTTACTGCACTCATTCTTTTCGATACTGGTGCATCACATTCATACATATCAAGGGGATTTGTGGATAAGTATAAACTGCCAACCCAAGCCCTTAGGTCACACATGTTAGTAACCTTGCCTGGAGCAGAATATATGGCTAGTCTATGGTGTGATCGGTTACCATTAAGGATTGGTAACTATGTTTTCCCTCAGACCTAATAGTATTGGACTCCCAAGGATTGGATGTGATATTAGGCATGGATTGGTTATCAAAGTATGAAGGGAATATTGAATGTGCTAGTAAGTCAATTTTGCTTACCACCCAGAAGGGAGAAGGATCAAGTATGTATCCCGACATGTGCCAAAGAGGACTCAAGTAAATTGCTTAACAGGAGTTGTGCAGGAGGAAGTACCAGTAGTGAAGGATTTCCCCGAAGTATTTCCAAAAGAGTTGCCAGGCATGCCACCGGATAGAGATATTGAGTTTTTGAATGAGCTATTGCCAGGAACAGGGCCAATATCAAAGAGACCATATAGCAAGCCTGCAAAGGATTTGGTGGAAATTAAGAAGCAAATTAAGGAGTTACTGGATAAAGGTTATATTCACCTAAGTTCTTCACCTTGGGGATCGCCAGTACTTCTAGTAGAAAAGAAGGATGGATCGTTAAGGATGGTTGTCGATTATCGAGGATTGAATGAAGTAACCATCAAGAACAAATACCCACTACCGATGATCAATGATCTGTTTGATCGATTGCAAGGAGCTAAGGTATTTTCCAAGATCGATCTGCGATCAGGATACCACCAGTTGAAGATTCGGGGACAGGATATACCCAAGACGGCTTTTACCACCAGGTATGGGCTGTACGAGTATACCGTTATGTCATTTGGTCTGACTAACGCACCTGCATATTTTATGAACATGATGAACAAGGTGTTTATGGAGTTCTTGGATAAGTTCGTCATAGTGTTCATTGATGATATCCTGGTTTACTCAAAGAATGAAGAGGAGCATAAGGAACATTTGCGTTTGGTTCTTGGAAAGCTCAGGGAACATCAACTATATGCCAAGTTTAGCAAATGTGAGTTTTGGTTGAAGGAAGTTGGATTTCTCGGACACGTTATATCCGGAGAAGGTATAGCAGTAGATCCCACTAAAGTTGATACCGTGACCAAGTGGGAAGCACCAACCACCGTGGGAGAGATCCGGAGTTTTCTTGGACTCGCAGGATACTACCGGAGGTTTATTGAGAATTTCTCAAAGATTGCGAAGCCTATGACTGAGTTGTTGAAGAAGGATACCAAGTTCATATGGACAGAGGAATATGAGGCTAGTTTTCAGGAGTTGAAGAAACGTTTGGTTACTTCACCAGTGTTGATTTTGCCAGACCAGACCAAGGATTATGAGGTGTATTGCCACGCTTCACGTCGAGGACTTGGAGCAGTGCTTATGCAGGAAGGGAGAGTTGTTTCATATGCCTCACGACAGCTTAAGCCTCATGAGTTGAATTATGCTACGCATGATTTGGAGTTAGCAGCCGTAGTGCATGCACTGAAGACTTGGAGACATTTTCTAATTGGAAACCATTGCGAGGTGTACATGGATCATAAGAGTTTGAAATATATTTTCACACAGAAGGAGTTGAACCTCAGACAAAGGAGATGGTTGGAGCTCATCAAGGATTATGATATGAAATTGCATTATCACCCCGGAAAGGCTAACGTAGTAGCTGACGCATTAAGCCGTAAGAGCCACATCAACACCCTAATGACGGGAGAATTACCAGGGGAGTTAGCCGAAAATCTTCGAGAGTTGTGTTTAGAAATAGTCCCGAGAGGCTATGTAGCAGCATTGGAGATTCAGTCTACATTGATGGATAAAATCAGAGAAGCCCAAAGGACTGACAAGGAGATTGCTTCTATTAAGGAGAAAAATAGCAAAGGAAAAGCTAAGGGATTTCATGAGGATGAGCACGATACCTTATGGTTTGAAGACCGTGTCTATGTACCAAATGATCCGGAGATTAGAAAGCTAATTCTGCAAGAGGCCCATGATTCACCATATTCGATTCACCCAGGAAATACCAAGATGTATTTGGATTTGAAGGATATTTTCTGGTGGACCAGAATGAAGAAGGATATTGCGGAGTACGTAGCAGTTTGTGATGTATGTCAGAGAGTGAAGGCAGAGCATCAGAAGCCAGCAGGATTGCTACAACCATTGCCGATACCCGAATGGAAGTGGGATAAGCTAGGCACGGATTTTATTACAGGATTGCACAGAACACGTTCAGGCTATCACTCGATATGGGTTGTAGTCGATCGTTTGACAAAGGTAGCTCATTTCATTCCAGTGAAGACTACCTATACCAATGCAAAGTTCACAAAGATATACATGACCACGATCGTATGTCTGCATGGAGTTCCAAGGAGCATTGTATCGGATAGAGGAACCCAGTTTACTTCAAAGTTCTGGAATCAGTTGCATGAGACTTTGGGAGCCAGACTAGAGTTTAGCACAGCTTTCCACCCGCAGACAGATGGGCAGACTGAGAGAGTCAACCATATCTTGCAGGATATGCTAAGAGCTTGTGCGCTATATTACGGATCTAGTTGGGATGAGAATTTTCCATATGCAGAGTTCTCTTCCAACAACAGCTATCAATCCAGTTTAAAGATGGCCCCTTTCGAAGCCTTGTACGGAAGAAGGTGCAGGACCCCATTGTCCTAGGATGAAGTTGGAGATCGCCAGTTGTTTGGACCGGATCTGATAAAGGAATCTGAACAGAAAGTGAAATTAATTCGCGACAGGCTAAAGGTAGCTCAATCCAGGCAAAAGAGTTATGCAGATATGGAACACAAGGAGACAGGTTACGGAGTCGGAGATCGAGTCTATCTTCGAGTATCACCACTTCGAGGAGTTAAGCGCTTTGGAGTTAAGGGAAAGTTAGCGCCACGTTTTGTAGGCCCATACAAAGTGTTGGAACGTATGGGAGAAGTAGCCTACAAGTTGGAATTTCCCGAAGGACTGTCAGGAGTTCATGACGTGTCATGTAGTTGAAGAAGTGCCATGCGGAGATGGCTGACATACCGCTGAGAGATACGGTACCACTGGAAGCAATTCAGTTGGACAATGATTTGACCTATGAGGAGAAACTAGTCAAGATTCTAGAGTATGCCAGTGGAGTCACCCGCAGCAAGGTTATCAAGTTTTGCAAGGTTCAGTGGAGCCACCACACGGAGGATGAAGCCACCTGGGAATGAGAGGAAGATTTGCTGAAGGACCACCCTCACCTATTTTCTAGCCAACCCGAATCTCGAGGGCGAGATTCATCTTAAGGGGGGTAGGTTTGTAACATCCCAAATTTTCAATTTGCACTAGATCATCATTGCATATCATATTTATTGCATTTTGGTTGATCCTAGAAATTTTTCGCAACTCAAGGACCCTCGGAGAGACTTGGGGATTTCGTTATTTTCATATTTGAGTTGTCTCAAATTTTGAAAATAGGATCATTTGATTTTATTTATTTTATCTTCAATAATTTCTATTGCAAAAATATGAGAGAGGGAATAAAATGACTTTCCCAAAATAAAGAAATGTTGAGGATTTAATAAAAAAAATCAAATAAGATTTTATTTGGTTTTATTTGCTATTTTATTTGAATTTAGGAAAAATGCGTGTTTTTCAAAATTGTATTTAGGCCCCAAATAAATGTTCATCCTGTGCGGCTTGATTTTAGAAGCCGGGGAAAATTTATTTCGGGATTTTTGGAGTCCGTTTAGTATTTCTTTTATTTGTTTTTCTGTGCGTTATTATTTAAAAGAAAATGCGAACCGACTCCAGCCCGTACCCGAGCAGGACTCCGCCCGAGGCAGCCCTTATAAGTCGCCGCCCGGGGCCCGAGCCAGCCCACCCGGGCCGAAACCCTAGCCCCGCGCCTGACCCCGCCGCCCTGCCGCCTCGCCGCCGCCGCCCCGCCCACTCGCTGGAGCAGCCCTGCCCGCTCGTCGGACACACCGCTCGAGGTAAAGAAAACTGCCAGTTTTTTTTTAAAAAAAGCCGCGGTTTATTTTTTTTAGATCCGTTTTTTAGAACGGTTTTTTTGGTTTATTCTATTTAGCGAGCGTTCGCTCGTTCGTTCATTTTAAAGAACATGTTCGTCGTTTAGATCCAGTTAACGAACGTTCGTTCGTTAAACTGTTCGTCGTTTTTATTTTTCTTGGATTAAATCCGCGATTTTTCTGATCGCGATTTCTGATCTGATTTTCATTTTAGTATAACTTCTTGCTCGTTTATCGGAATCAGGCGATTCAAGCGCCTAGAGTTTCGTCTCGAAACCCTCTTTCCGTTTAACCAACTTAAAGAAGTTTTTGCTTCTGTAAAAGTTGCCTTAGATCCATAATAGTAAACGAAGCCTGTTTCTTTTGTCGTTTGTCTTTCGTTGCTTCGTTCGATTTGATTCTTTTTGCCAACCGGAGTTCTTAAGATGAACTTTCTGGTTAGATCTCTTATTTGAGTTTTAAGTGTGTATTAGTTGAGTACTTATTGTATGCTTGTTTGTTTGCGATAGAGTACCCGGAGTGCGCCGCTTGTTACTTCGAATCACTAGGTTTCCCGGATCATCAGCAAGGCAAGTAACACTTTGATCATACTTTCTACTACCCAATTTTATTGCATTAGATCAATCCCTACACATTGCATGATTAGGATCTAATTAATTTGTGGGTTTGGGAAGTAGTTGAGGTAGTACCTATTACCTGTTTATTATCAAACCTTTGGGAGTTACTTCTATGTTTGCTTATTATTGCTATGCTATGCTAGTAGACGTGAATTGGGTGAGTGATATCCATGACAGATGTGAGATTTTTAAATCAATGGTTTATCTAAGGTGGCAACTTAAATACACATCTAGGTGGATTGAGGTACCTGGGTATTCTAGGATTGCCTGTTTTCTTTTGGACCGCCACCCAGGCTCAAAGGGATCATGAGATTTTTCATGCTAGAAACTTCCGTGTGCAGCCACAAGCTATTATGGGCTCTAGCATAGTTGACTAAGTCGTGCGAACTCTTACAGTGGTAGACTACCAGATGTAGGGGATGCAGGTGGTACGGTCTACCCATCGTAAGGTGCTAGCGCTTCTGAAAGACTATGTCTCGGTCATCTGTTTCTCAAACACCGTGAAGTGCGAGAAACCAAACGGAGGCGATCGAGTCTTGTGGGGAAAAGTGGGCAAACCTCTGCAGAGTGTATAAACTAATCATGATTAGCCTTGTCCCCGGTTATGGATGTTTTGAGTATCTAGTACTTGGATTATCATGTGAATCTCATCATGTGACTTTAAATAATTTTGTTGGGTTTAATGATGTTACTTAATTGGGATTGAGAATGCTGTCAACCATTCTCAATGATTAACAACCACCATGATAGTTAAATACAATTTATTCCTTTGTAGTAGGGGAAAATTGGCTTTTCGCAAAACTGTAACCATAGAGCTTTCCACCAGCCAAATATGCATATAGTATAGCTGTTTCATTCCATTACTCTCTATGTGTTACATTGCCAGCATATTCCATGTGCTGACCCGTTTTCGGGCTGCAACGTTAATGTTGCAGACTTTTCAGACGATGATTAAGGAGTTTTAGGTCGTGGCTCTATACTCAGTGATGCCATTGGAGTTGATGGACTCACTTATCTTCCAAGCCTTCCGCTGTTATCATTATTAGATGGCTTTAAGCCATATTTATTGTAATAAGATCTCTATTGAGACACTCGATGTAATAAGTGTGTGATTGCTACTCTGTTATAAATCCTTCAAGTACTGTGTGGTGTCAGCATTACTGATCCAGGGATGACACCTGAGCACAGAGATTGGACCGTTTGAGGTCTGGTCACTACACCTGTTCATCGGGAGGGGTCTGGTGTACCGCAAAATGGAGGAAACGGACCTCCTACAGTCGAAACGGGGGTCCTGTTGATCGGGAGGGGTGTGGCGTACCGCAAAACGGAGGAAACAGACTTGTGTTGGAGCGCTACGGTTAAAACGGGGGTCCTGTTCATCGGGAGGGGTGTGGCGTACCGCAAAATGGGACTCCACGGGATACTGTTCATCTCCATCGCCGACCTCCTCCGGCCTCCACGGGCTCCTGTTCATCCAGCCTCCACGGGCTCCTGTTCATCCAGTCTCCACTGCGTGCTACTCCACCGGCTACTGTTCAACCACCCCTCCACCGTCTACTGTTCATCCAGCCCTCCACACCACGGGGTCCTGTTCAACCACCCCTCCACGGGCACCCCTCCACTGTCTACTATTCATCCAGCCCTCCACACCACGGGATCATGTTCAACCACCTCTCCACCGTCTACTGTTCATCCAGCCCTCCACACCACGGGGTCTTGTTCATCCACCCCTCCACGGGCATCCCTCCACCGTCTACTGTTCATCCAGCCCTCCACCACACCACGGGGTCCTGTTCATCTAGAGGCAACGCCACCGCTCACTGTTCATCCAACCCCACCCCACCCCCCCCCCCCCGCAACGCTCACTGTTCATCCCATCGATTGGCTTCAGTTAGCAGCAGTAGCGAAGGAATCGCTCGATCGGGTTCAGTTAACAGTCATCGATCGATCGCTCGGGTTCAGTAACGCGTAGCCTGCAATGCAAACGCTCGGGTTCAGTTAGAGCCCAACGTCTCGCTCGGGTTCAGTTAGAGCCAAAACCTCGCACACACGCGTGTACATGTACGAGAGAAACGCGCATCGCCCGGCCCCCGACCTCCCACCGTAAAATTTTCCTCCCCCTCGCTTCTACCATGGTTTTTTCCGTCATGGACGGCCCAAAGAATGTCATGCAGCTACGTCTCCGGCCCGCCCAGGACGAAAAGCCCATTTTCTATCATGATTTTTTGTCATAGAAGTAGGAGCCACCACATCTATGATGATACCGGGTTTTGTCACAATTATCATCATTGAAGTGTCATATGTATGACAGAAAAAGGTTTCGTTTCGGCCCAAAATGTCACGGATGTGTCTTTTTTTGTAGTGTTCTCTATTACCGTGCCCATAAGGGCGTGGTGTTCATCCGCAATAGAGGCGCATCGTAGCACCTCCAGCAGATTATCCGGTGCCTCTGGTTGGATAGAGGTCACCGGCGGAACAGGCACATTCCCTCCTTTTGGGGAATGCCGTTCGCTGGACTCCGGAGCCGCGTGGATCTCCGGAATGGTATCTGGCTCAGGTCCGAAGGGAACTCGGCCCCCGTCACCAGTCCCCATAGGGGCTTTTCCCCCCATGTGTCCGGCGACTGAGGAATCGTCCTGGGGCGCCACCCTGATGATCTCCGGAAGCCCCCCCGGTCGGGGAAGGTATTTTGCGACACCACCTCGTCGTCACCCTTGGGAGACACGGAATGAGCAGGTGGTAGAGACATGCTAGCCATCTGCTTTGAGTCTAGCGACCCCTCTGTCGAGGATCGCGGGGAGCCATCGCGTGGTGGACTGCAATAACAAGGTTTAAGGTATATCAAAATTACCAACCGGGAAGGCCAGACGTTTTCGGATTCTGTTACTTACGAGGCGGTCCGAGGCTTGGTCCGGCGAGGTCACTCCGGACTACTATCAACATCCCACACGGAGTTATCCGCGAGGGACCCTCTAACCTTCTTAGGAGCTTTCGCCTCTAGATCTGCGGGCGCCGCTCTCTTCTTCCTCCCCACTTCAGGTGGGGAGTCGCTTTCCTCTTCCTCTTCGTCGTCATTGTCAGCGGACGAAGAGGAAGTCTCATCTTCGGACATCACGTCCGGAGCGCCTTTTTAGCGAGGGCCCTTCTTGGCCCCTTTGGCCGCTTTCTTGGCCGTCTTCTCTCGCACCTCATAAGGTGCTGGAAAAAGCATTTTCGTCAATAATGGGAATTCTTGGTCTTCGGGCAGTGGAGCCGGCAGTTATTCCCCTCCGCTATCTTGATCTAGTCCTGAAAACACGGGTAGGAAAGCTTAGGCTTTTTCTCAAAATATGCTAGTAAAGGGTACGCCTTGAAAACATTAAAAGAGCTCACCGGGTTAGCCTGGCGTTTTAAGTTAAGCCCGCGGTCTTCGGTCATGGGCGGTGGCATCTCGCCGGCCTTGAAGAGCACTTTGCAGATTTCTTCGTGCATCGTGCTGAAGAGCTCTAGTAGCGTCTGGTGCTTGGCCGGATTGTACTCCCACATATAGCAAGTCCGGCGTTGGCACGGAAGGACCCGACGAATGAGCATGACCAGGACCACGTTGACAAGCTTGATTTTCCTATCTATCATGCTCTGGACACACGTCTGGAGCCCAGTCAGCTCGTCCGAGGGACCCCAGGTTAAGCCCCTCTCGTGCCATGAGGTGAGCCGCATCGGGATTCTGCATCAGAATTCGGGGGCCGCTACCCAGTTGGCGTCATGCGGCTCGGTGATATAGAACCACCCCGATTGCCACCCTTTCACCGTCTCTGCAAATGAGCCTTCGGGCCAGGTAACATTGGGCATCTTGCCTACTGTGGCGCCTCTGCACTCTGCTTGTTGACCGCTCACCACCTTCGGCTTCACATTGAAGGTCTTCAGCCATAGGCCAAAATGAGGCAGGATGCGGAGAAAGGCCTCGCACACGACAATGAATGTCGTGAAGTTGAGGATGAAATTGGGGGCTAGGTCATGGAAGTCTAGCCCGTAGTAAAACATCAATCCACGGACGAAGGGGTGAAGAGGGAAGCCCAGCCCGCGGACGAAATGTGTGAGGAACAAAACCCTCTTGTGGGGCTTTGGATTAGGGACGATCTGTCCCTTGGCCGGGAGTCGGTGAGTGTCGGTGTCAAAACTGGCGGATCTCGGGTAGGGGGTCCCGAACTGTGCGTCTAGGCGGATGGTAACAGGAGGCAGGGGACACAATGTTTTACCCAGGTTCGGGCCCTCTTGATGGAGGTAAAACCCTACGTCCTCCTTGATTAATATTGATGATGTGGGTAGTACAAGAGTAGATCTACCACGAGATCAAGGAGGCTAAACCCTAGAAGCTAGCCTATGGTATGATTGTTGTTCGTCCTACAGACTAAAACCCTCCGGTTTATATAGACACCGGAGAGGGCTAGGGTTACACAGAGTCTATTACAATGGTAGGAGATCTACATATCCGTATTGCCAAGCTTCCCTTCCACGCCAAGGAAAGTCCCTTCCGGACATAGGACGAAGTCTTCAATATCGTATCTTCATAGTCTAGGAGTCCGGCCGAAGGTATAGTCCGGCTATCCGGACACCCCCTAATCCAGGACTCCCTCAGTAGCCCCTGAACCAGGCTTCAATGACGACGAGTCCGGCGTGCAGATTGTCTTCGGCATTGCAAGGCGGGTTCCTCCTCCAAGTACTTCATAGAAGATTTTGAACACAAAGGTAGTGTCCGGCTCTGCAAAATAAGTTTCCACATATTGCCATAGAGAGAATAATATTTACACAAATCTAATATGTTGACATATTCCGTAGCGTGACATCACACCACGGCCAAGTCTTTATTCGAATCGTTTTACTGTCCCACCTCAGCGCGTTTAGCGAGGCGGTTTCCTTGGCACGCCTTGTCAAAGCAGAGATCGTGTCCCCTTATTCGAGATTCTCATCAATACGGGCGTGGGTAACCCAACCATACCCATTGGTATGTTTTCTCGATCAAAGGCGAGTCCCAAACGGTCACGGGGAGGGCCCTTGGTATTCAACCTCTTATAAAGAGACCAAGGCCTTACTCCTTTCTTTCAATCTCAAACGAGTTCGCCCTTTGCCTCGAGTTCCAACACCCAAGGCTCCAGATTTCAGGTGCTTCGGACCTTCGACAATGTCCGGTTCCGACCTTCGAGGCCGATGGATGCCCTCCTCCGTCACGGAGGAGGACGCGCTGAAGTTGAGAGAGGGCAGGTTCTTGACCGGCGAAATCTCGCATAGGCTGCCTGCTCAAGGGCAGGTCATTCCCACTCCCAAGCCTGGTGAGAGTGTGGTGTTTATGTCTCACTTCCTTCGGGGGCTAGGATTCCAGACTGATCCCTTCGTGAGGGGGCTCATGTTTTATTATGGGCTGGAATTTCACGACTTAGCTCCGGAGTCCATCCTCCATATTTCCTCATTCATCGTCGTGTGTGAAGCCTTCCTCCGTATTACTCCTCACTCCGGACTATGGCTCAAGACCTTCAAAGTAGAGCCGAAGATGATCGAGGGACGGCACGCGGAGTGCGAAGGTGCTTTTATAAGCAAGAATGCTGGTGCTCCATGGCCCGAGGGCTCTTTTCCAGGGGAGTCCGGCTTAAGGCAACGAGAGTGGTTTTATGTCACAGCTCCCAGGAGCACCAAGTGGGTGGCGCTGCCTGCTTTCCGCTCGGGTCCGCCGCCTCGACTGGCGTCATGGGTCAATAAGGGGCTGGACTGGGGGCAGGCAAAGGACGTGCCCCTATTGCAGGGACGCATCCGAGATCTCCTAGAAAGAGACATCAGTCTGGTCGTGGTGACGCAGGTTATGTTAATTCGCCGAGTTCTGCCCTGCAAACGTCGCCCCCTCTGCCTGTGGGAGTTCAACCCGGAGGGACCACGAGTTCTCCAACATTTTCTTGGCATGACGCCCGTGGAGATGTACAAATTGTTCTTCAGACCACAAGTAGTGTGTCCGGATTCTACGGAGGACGCAGGTCTGAGCTGCAATCGTTCGGATACTCAAGTAAGTAGCCTTGTGCCCGGACTCGCTATCCGTATATTTATCATAAAAATGCCCCTAAAAGAGCTATCCTTTAAACAGGAGTGGATAGAGAAAGCAAAGCTAATCAGGTGTCCGGCCCCCCTCCCCGAGACCACGCCGGGTCCCGTGCTAGTCAGGATGTTGGAGGTTGTGCCTTCAAAGGAAAGCGAGGGAGGGGACAAGGAATCTACAGCCTCCTCGAAGGAGGTTGTCCAGAAGGGAGGAATCGAAAATTCCTCTCCTCGGGGGAAGAAGAGGACCGCCTCTGAAGACCCGGAGACCGTGGCCTCAAAGCGGGGGAAGAAATCTTCGCTAGAGGGTCCTGTGCTGGGGGATACTTCGGCCGAATTATGCCCTCAAGGGGATCACCCTCCATCGAGCCGTAAGTAGAGAGGAGTTTTCTTTTTAAGGAACGAGAGAAATCCTTGCTTTATATCTGAGAAAAGTAATCGAAAATTTACCTTGTAGCTCGGACCTTAGCCCTTCTCAGCAGAGCTCGTCTTCGGGGGATCTTCTTTCGAAGATGATGGAGAGCGGAACGCCTCCCCCTGCCGTACCGCCTCGCGAGGCGGGCGACCCTGAGGTATCGTTGTGGAGGGTTTCTCCGAATCTGGCGGGGCCAGAAGGCAGTCATATGGCCCCCCAAAGTCCTCCGCGTCCGGCCTTCAAAAAGGGCCATCGGGCGAGTCCAGCGCCGTCTGGTGCGCGGTCGGAGGAGCTGAAGGATCTGCTAGGGCGAGCATCTATCTCAGAGGAGCATCGTGCATTGATGGGTATGGTGATTGAGAGGATTTCATCCGTGGAGAGCGGATTGCACGAGGCTGTCAGGAGTTTACTAACAGGTTTTGAGGTACGTGAAATAATATACCCTTTTTGGACAGTTGCGCATAAATAAGATGCGCCACGTGTAGATAGTAGCCCCTGAGACTATGTGCATTGTCAAAAGTGATGGCGCACAGAGGATCATAATCCCAGGTCTAATATGCCGCCTTCATACGTAGGTGGCGAAGTGTCCAGTGGCAAGCCGGACTGATGAATTTGTCGAGCTAAAGCGACAACTTGACGTGGCAGATGCCGACATCGTGCTTGTCAACAAGTGGCTTGATGAGGCGCAAGGTATGTAATTCCTCCGGCGGCACCTGATAAGAGGAGCTTTATGCCAGTATCTTACAATGTGTGTGCTTGATGCAGATGGTGCTGCCGCCATGGAGAATCTTCGGGCGGAACTTGCCCGAGCCAAGGAGCAAGCCAGGAAAAGTGATGCGGCTGCCGGAAAGGCAATTGAAGAGCTGAAAGCCGAACAGGCTGCTCACTGCCGAAGTAAGAAGGAAATGGCCGAGATGGCCGTGAAGCTGAAGAACGCTGCTGACTGTTGCAAGCTTCTTGAAAAAGAAGATCGGGCGGAACAGACGGACCTGGAGAAGGTCGTTGCCGATGCCAAGGATGCTCGCTCTGCGATGAGAGCTATGAAGGAGGAGCTGCGTCAGGCTGGAGAGATCGTGGCTGGAAAGCCCTTTATGCTGCGAAGGAAGTTCTGTGATCCTAAACATGCTCCGTTGGACCGGATGTGGAGTGCGGCGGACACCTATCTGGATTTGGCAGCGAGTGCCACGGATGCGGACGAACACTTCCAAGATCAAGAAGATCGTGAAGTGGAAAAGCTCTTTTGGTCGCAGTTCCACAATCCGGAGCGTCCGCTGTCATTAGCCGATCGTTTGGCCGAATGGGCCGAGCTAAATAGGTTGTCTGGACTCGCCATGAAGTATGTCATGAGTCATCTGTGGCCAGAGAGGCAAGAGCCGAAAAGTTATTTCAACTTGGTGCAGCAGTTCCTTGGTGCGGCGCCGCATATCAATGCGATGAAGAGGTCAGCATGCATAGAGGGTGCGCGGATGGCTCTTGCCCGTGTCAAGACATACTGGGCGGAAATGGAGGCCACCGCTGTTGCATCCCCAGACTCGGATGGAAGCCGAGTACCTGCCGAGCATTATTTTTAGGAAGTTCTGCAAGGCACTCGTTTAATAGAGACGCAGTGCTCGAAGGACACTATATTCGAATAGCATTATTGTAAAACAATATTTTGATAAATTGTAGAAGCTTTTTATACTTGTGCCTGCAAGTATTATAATACCTCCTGTGCAGCCGTTTAACATATATGTATATATAATCTGAAAGATGGCAGTCGTCGGCTTCAGCCCCCACGCACATAATGCGGGGGTGTTCGCAAAAGGCGCATTTTCACACTTGATCCAACGTCTTGGTCCTACAAAGGAGGTGATAGCGCAGCAAACTAGGCAATCGGACTATGATGCTTTATCACTTTCACTTAGCCATAGGAGTTTGACAGTGAGGCTACTTATATAGCCCCTGGTGGCGCCTGCGCTCGTTCGGACTCGGGGCGTGTATGTGCCTGGCCGGGAAGCGGCCCTTCGTTAATGCGGAGGAATCCTAAAGATTCCGGTAAGTCATTGAGTGGTTGAGCAGTCTCACGCTATATCATGACAGTCAGTTTTTGGCTTTCTCTACTGAGGTGCTCGCCTAGCCGAACCGGGGCACAATGGCAGTAGTTCTCCTGGTGCCGCCTTAGCCGATAGAGCGGAACGTAAGGTAGCAAAACACAGGAGCCGGGCAAACCCAACATTTGACCAAAGACATGATTTGGAGCTGATGCATATAAGGCCAAACTCGCGATGCCGAACACTCCCTAAGGTATTCGGTCTTTATGAGGGCGGGCGAGATAACGCTCTTAGTAATAAGCCCCTAGTGTCCAGGTACGCGCAAAAACTATGACATGGCCACATGCCAAAACGCTAGCCTCCTCCTTGGTTATACCAAGAAACCAGGGGATGTGTATCAATAAGAGACAGTAAAAAAGGTTTACGCAGGGTCTTAATCTGAAAACAATCCTTGGAACGGGTCTCTGCTGCACGTCTGCGCCTGTGTCTCCGTTGTGCCGTATCCTGGACGGGCGTAGCACGGTGTTCATCTGTAAAAGAGAGGAACTTAGTTAAAGAAAGATCGTGCCGAACATGAGTTATACTAAATAAATGAAGTTTAAATCGAAATGGGTAAAATTGAGCTTCATTGTCTCTTGTTTTATATGCATGGAGCCCCTAGTATAGGGGCATATGGCTATTAAGCCTTTATCAATTGTATGTTTATGCCGGACTCGTCTAGCCGTGTCCGTGGTCTTGACGACCTGTTTAGGTGCTTTGGCTAGTGAAGCCGCTTTATTGTGGGGCTGTCAAGGCAGCCGCACTGTCTTCCGCGCGGGGGGAACACTCAATGTTTTCCCTTTAATGAGATGATGCCTCGTGGACCGGGCATCTTAAGCATGAGAGATGCATAATGCGGTATTGCGTTAAAGAGGGCGAAAGCTTCGCATCCCAGCAGTGCTTGATAGCTACTTGAGAATGGGGCGATGTGGAAAGTTAGCTGTTCACGACGGAAGTTATCGGGGGAGCTGAACATAACTTCTAGCCGGAGAGAACCCATGCAACGGGCATCCGGGCCTGGCGTTACCCCTTGAAAGGAGGTTTTGCTATGGCAAATTTTTGTTGGGTCTATCCCCATGTTGCGGATTGTGTCCTGGTATAACAGGTTTAGACCACTGCCGCCGTCCATCAGGACATTTGTAAAGTGGAGTCCGCCAATTATTGGATCTAATACCAAGGCAGTCCAGCCTGCGTTTCGGATACTTCTAGAGTAATCCTGATGGTCGAAGGTGATCAGTTTTAACAACCATTGGCGAGACTCCTTTGGGATAGGCCGTATGGCGCGTATTTCTGTTGGCGCCATTCTGCTCGTCACGTGAAGTAAGTTTACTGTTTTGACTTCTTGTGGGAAATCCTTTTGTTTCCTGGTGCTCTGCTTGTGGAGTTCATCGTCGTCCCCATTAATAGCTGTATGCCCCTGTTACCGTCTCATGCCGTGGGGTGCCCACGCGATCCGTATATCGATCTTGTTTGCCTTGCCTTGTCCTCCAATATATCTCGCAGGTCTGGGGCATTTTCCTGTGCCTTGGTATTTTTTGAGTGGCGCCGGGGTGCGGCTTGAGTGGAGGGCCAAGAGGCCTCTCTATCGCGGCCACAGGGTGGCCGGTCGGCCGCATCATGCACTGGTGATGTAGGTTTAGGTGCTTCCTCCTCTAATCGGGGTAGCAACTTGCGCTTTGGGTAGCTCTTGGAGGGGCGTTCGAGTTCATACTCTTCGGCCGCAAGGACCTTAGTCCATCTGTCAGCTAGCAAGTCTTGATCAGCTCTAAGCTGTTGCTGTTTTTTCTTGAGGCTGCTCGCCGTGGCCATAAGCCTGCGTTTGAAACGCTCTTATTCGACGGGATCCTCCGGCACGACAAATTCGACATCGTCGAGGCTTGCCTCGTCTTCGGAGGGAGGCATATAATTATCGTCCTCGACCTCTCTGTCTGCCGCTCTCTCATGAGGGCTGGCTTCTCCATCCTCCTGTGCTGAATCTTGCTGGAGGTGGTTGTCTTCGGCACTGTCCGGGGTGTTATTATCTCCCGTGCCGGAATCACCATTTTTGCTTTGGCGGGATTTAGAGCGGCGCCGCTGATGCCGGCGCTTAGGCTGCTTCTTGGAGGGGTCATCCTCCGTTGTTCCATCGCCATTGCCTTCTTTTGGGGTGTCCACCATGTATATATCATATGACGAGGTGGCTTTCTAGTGCCCTATAGGCACTGGTTCTTGATCGTCTCCTGCATCGGCGTCCATACCGTTGATGTCTTCGGAGTCGAAGTCGAGCATGTCGGTTAAATCATCGATAGTGGCTACGAAGTGGGTGGTGGGTGGGCTTTGAATTTCTTCATCGTCCGCATCCCAACCTCGCTGACCATAGTCCGGCCAGGGCTCTCCTGATAAAGAGAGAGACTCTAGTGAATTCAGAATATCGCCGAAGGGCGAGTGCTCCATGATCGGCGCCCAATCGGGTTCGATCGGTAGGGGCACCGAGGGCTCGGAGTCTGGAGAGGAGTCCGGCTCCTTGGAGTCACGGGCTTCGCAGAGAATCGGGCTGGTGTTCGGCTCGATCGCCATAGAGATTGCAGCCCCCGAGGCGGTGTCCAGCCACCCATCCTCGATTGGCGCAGTTGGCTCCGAATTAAGGGTCGGAGCTGATGCGGGTGCGGCCTCCAGGGCACTGTTCGGCGGCAGAGCTAGATCATGACCATCGTGACAGTGCGGCGCGCTCGGCTGCGGCTCGAATCCGTCGAAGATCAAGTCTCCGCAAAGGTCTGCTGTGTAGTTTAAACTTCCAAATCTGACCTGACGGCCAGGGGCGTAGCTTTCGATCTGCTCCAGATGGCCAAGCGAATTGGCCCGCAGTGCAAAGCCACCGAATACGAAGATCTGTCCAGGGAGAAAGGTCTCACACTGGATCGCATCGCTGTTAATGATCGGAGAAGCCATCGGGCCTAAGAGTGACGGCACAGAGGAACTCTCAATGAAAGCACCAATGTCGGTGTCAAAACCGGCGGATCTCCGGTAGGGGGTCCCGAACTATGCATCTAGGCGGATGGTAACAGGAGGCAGGGGACACAATGTTTTACCCAGGTTCGGGCCCTCTTGATGGAGGTAAAACCCTACGTCCTGCTTGATTAATATCGATGATATGGGTAGTACAAGAGTAGATCTACCACGAGATCAAGGAGGCTAAAACCTAGAAGCTAGCCTATGGTATGATTGTTGTTCGTCCTACGGACTAAAACCCTCCGGTTTATATAGACACCGGAGAGGGCTAGGGTTACACAGAGTCGGTTACAATGGTAGGAGATCTACATATCTGTATCGCCAAGCTTGCCTTCCACGCCAAGGAAAGTCCCTTTCGGACACGGGACGAAGTCTTCAATCTTGTATCTTCATAGTCCAGGAGTCCGGCCGAAGGTATAGCCCGGCTATCCGGACACCCCCTAATCCAGGACTCCCTCAATGAGCGATCTCCTTGGCCAGATATTCAGCCTTCCGGAGCGCCTTGATATCCCTCTTCTTGACGGAGAAGGCCATCCACTTGCCCCCAGCTCCGGATCCGGACATCTTTGGAGTGCTCTCTCGGACGAGGGAAAAGCTAAAAGCTTGGGCGCTGGAGCTCAGGGACGGAAGGACTGAGGAGGAGCAGGGGTGTGGGTAAAGAAAGGGAATCCTTATCCCCTTAAAAAGGCCATGAATATCAAGTGTCTCCCCACTCACCTTAAACTCTCCTATTCCCAAGGGTCCTGCAAATAGCGCGGTTCGGTCACCCATGCCCGTATTGATGAGAATATCGTAATAAGGGGACACGATCTTGATGTCTACTACACAACCTTCTTCTTATAGATGTTGTTGGGCCTCCAAGTGCAGAGGTTTGTAGGACAGTAGTAAATTTCCCTCAAGTGGATGACCTAAGGTTTATGAATCTGTAGGAGGCGTAGGATGAAGATGGTCTCTCTCAAGCAACCCTGCAACCAAATAGCAAAGAGTCTCTTGTGTCCCCAACACACCCAATACAATGGTAAATTGTATAGCTGCACTAGTTCGGTGAAGAGATAGTGAAACAAGTGGTATATGGATAGTAGATAAAGGTATTTGTAATCTGAAATAATAAAAACAGCAAGGTAGCAAGTGATAAAAGTGAGCGTAAACGGTATTGCAATGCTAGGAAACAAGGCCTAGGTTTCATACTTTCGCTAGTGTAAGTTCCCTCAACAATACTAACATAATTGGATCATAAAACTATCCCTCAACATGCAACAAAGAGTCACTCCAAAGTCACTAATAGCGGAGAACGAACGAAGATTTTATGGTAGGGTACGAAACCACCTCAAAGTTATTCTTTCCAATCAATCTGTTGGGCTATTCCTATAAGTGTCACAAACAGCCCTAGAGTTCGTACTAGAATAACACCTTAAGATACAAATCAACCAAAACCCTAATGTCACCTAGATACTCCAATGTCACCTCAAGTATCCGTGGGTATGATTATATGATATGCATCACACAATCTCAGATTCATCTATTCAACCAACACAAAGGACCTCAAAGAGTGCCCCAAAGTTCTATTGGAGAATCACGACGAAAACGTGTGCCAACCCCTATGCATAGGTTCCCAATGTCATGAAACCCGCAAGTTGGTCACCAAAACATACATCAAGTGGCACGTGATATCCCATTGTCACCACAGATATTCACGGCAAGACATACATCAAGTGTTCTCAAGTCTTTAAAGACTCAATCCGATAAGATAACTCCAAAGGGGAAACTCAATTCATTACAAGAGAGTAGAGGGGGAGGAGAAACATAAGATCCAACTATAATAGAAAAGCTCGTGATACATCAAGATCGTGCCAAATCAAGAACATGAGAGAGAGAGAGATCAAACACATAGCTACTGGTACATACCCTCAGCCCCGAGGGAGAACTACTCCCTCCTCGTCATGGAGAGCACCGGGATGATGAAGATGGCCACCGGAGAGGGATTGCCCCCTCCGGAAGGGTGCCGGAACGGGTCTAGATTGGTTTTCGGTGGCTACAGAGGGTTCTGGCGGCAGAACTCCTGATCTATTTTCTGTTCTGGAAGTTTTAGGATATATGGAGTTATATAGGTAGAAGAAGCATGTCAAGGGAGCCACGGGGGCCCCACGAGGCAGGGGCGCGCCCTAGGGGGGCGCCCCCCATGCTCGTGGGCAGCTCCCGTATCTTCTAACGTGGGGTCCAAGTCCATCAGGTGTGTTTCCTTCCAAAAATAACTTCTCCAGTTGATTTCCTTCCGTTTTGACTCCGTCTGATATTCCTTTTCTTCAAAACACTGAAATAGGCATAAAACAGCAAATCTGTGTTGGGCCTCCGGTTAATAGGTTAGTCCCAAAAGTAATATAAAACTGGATAATAAAGCCCAATATTGCCCAAAACAGTAGATAATATAGCAAGGAGCAATCAAAAATTATAGATACGTTGGAGACGTATCAAGCATCCCCAAGCTTAATTCCTTCTCGACCTCGAGTAGGTAAATGATAAAAAGACAATTTTTGACGTGGAATGCTAGTTGGCATAATTTCCATGTAATTCTTCTTACTTGTGGTATGAATATTCAGATCCATAAGATTCAAGACAAAAGTTTAATATTGACATAAAAACAATAATACTTCAAGCATACTAACTAAGCAATCATGTCTTCTCAAAATAACATGGCCAAAGAAAGCTATCCCTACAAAATCATATAGTCTGGCTATGCTCCATCTTCACCACACAAAAAATTTATATCATGCACAACCCTGATGACAAGCCAAGCAATTGTTTCATACTTTTGATGTTCTCAAACTTTTTCAATCTTCACACAATACATGAGCGTGAGCCATGGATATAGCACTGTAGGTGGAATAGAATGGTGGTTGTGGAGAAGACAAAAAGGGAGAAGATAGTCTCACATCGACTAGGCGTATCAACGGTCTATGGAGATGCCTATCAATAGATATCAATGTGAGTGAGTAGGGATTGCCATGCAACGGATGCACTAGAGCTATAAGTATATGAAAGCTCAACAAAAGAAACTAGTGGGTGTGCATCCAACTCGCTTGCTCACGAAGACCTAGGGCATTTTGAGGAAGCCCATCATTGGAATATACAAGCCAAGTTCTATAATTAAAGATTCCCACTAGTATATGAAAGTGACAACATAGGAGACTCTCTATCATGAAGATCATGGTGCTATTTTGAAGCACAAGGGTGGTAAAAGGATAGTAGCATTGTCCCTTTTATTTTATTTTTTGGCCTTTCTTTTTTTATTTGGCCTTTCTCTTCTTTTTTATTTGTCCTTTCTTTTTTTGGCCTTTCTTTCTCTTTTTTTTTGGGACAATGCTCTATTGAATGATGATCATCACACTTCTATTTATTTACAACTCAATGATACAACTCGATACTAGAACAAAGATGACTCTATATGAATGCCTCTGGCGGTGTGCAATGATGCATGAGTGACATGTATGAAATAATTATGAACGGTGGCTTTGCCACAAATACAATGTCAACTACATGATCATGCTAAGCAATATGACAATGATGAAGCGTGTCATAATAAACGGAACGGTGGAAAGTTGCATGGCAATATATCTCGGAATGGCTATGGAAATGTCATAATAGGTAGGTATGGTGGCTGTTTTGAGGAAGGTATATGGTGGGTTTATGGTACCGGCGAAAGTTGCACGGTACTAGAGAGGCTAGCAATGGTGGAAGGGTGAGAGTGCGTATAATCCATGGACTCAACATTAGTCATAAAGAACTCACATACCTATTGCAAAAATCTATTAGTTATCGAAACAAAGTACTACATGCATGCTCCTAGGGGGATAGATTGGTAGGAAAAGACCATCGCTCGTCCCCGACCGCCACTCATAAGGAAGGCAATCAATAAATAAATCATGCTCCGACTTCATCACATAACGGTTCACCATGCGTTCATGCTACGGGAATCACAAACTTCAAGACAAGTATTTCTCAAATTCACAACTACTCAACTAGCATGACTCTAATATCACCATCTCCATATCTCAAAACAATCATCAAGCATCAAACTTCTCTTAGTATTCAACACACTCATAAGAGAATTTTACCATTCTTCTTGTATACCTAGCATATTAGGATTATTTAAGCAAATTACCATGCTATTTAAGACTCTCAAAATAATCTAAGTGAAGTATGAGAGTTCATCTATTTCTTCAAAATAAAACTACCACCATGCTCTAAAAGATATAAGTGAAGCACTAGAGCAAATGACAAACTACTCCGAAAGATATTAGTGAAGATCAATGAGTAGTCGAATAATTATGCAACTATGTGAAGACTCCCTAACATTTAATAATTTCAGATCTTGGTACTCTATTCAAACAGCAAGCAAAGCAAAATAAAATGACGTCTAAGAATAGCAAACATCATGTGAAGAAGCAAAACCTTAGGATCAACCGATACTAACCGATAATTGTTGAAGAAGAAAGGTGGGATGCCAACCAGGGCATCCCCAAGCTTAGACGCTTGAGACTTCTTGAAATATTATCTTGGGATGCCTTGGGCATCCCCAAGCTTGAGCTTTTGAGTCTCCTTAATTCCTCTCATATCACGGTCTCCCTAAATCTGAAAAGCTTCATCCACACAAAACTCAACAAGGACTCGTGAGATAAGTTAGTATAAACCATTGCTAAAACCTTATCATACTATACTGTAGAAAATTACTAAAATTATTATTCAACATTGCATACTAAATGCCTCTGCATATTTAATAGTCCTATCCTCAAATAGACTCATTAAAGAAGCAAATATATGCAAACAATGCAAACATAAAAGCAATCTGCCTAAACAGGATAGTCTGTAAAGAATGCTGCAACATCCATACTTCCCTAGCTCCAAAAATTATGAAAGAAAATTCCCAATGTAATAAATTTATCAGATCTTAATATGCAAAAGGTTTCAACATTTTATCACATTCTTTCTTTTCTAGGGAATTATTGCAACAGCGGTAAACTTTCTGTTTTCAAACAGCAACATGTATACTAGTAACATAGGCATAGTAAAGGCTATCAATGCCACTTTTATTGAAATAAAAGATGCAAAACATTGTTATAAATAACAGCAAGCAAATCCTAACAAAATAAAATGATGCTCCAAGCAAAACACATATCATGTGGTGAATAAAAATATAGCTCCAAGTAAAGTTACCGATGAACGAAGACGAAAGAGGGGATGCCTTCCGGGGCATCCCCAAGCTTAGGCTCTTGGCTATACTTGAATATTACCTTGGGGTGCCTTGGGAATCCCCAATATTAGGCTCTTGCCACTCCTTATTCCATAGTCCATCGAATCTTTACCCAAAACTTGAAAACTTCACAACACAAAACTTAACAGAAAACTCGTAAGTTATGTTAGTATAAGAAAATAAATCACCACTTCAAGGTACTGTAATGAACTCATTGTTTATTTATATTGGTGTTAAACCTACTGTATTCCAACTTATCTATGGTTTATAAACTATTTTACTAGCCATA
Organism: Triticum aestivum; assembly: GCF_018294505.1. Classification (NCBI taxonomy): domain Eukaryota; kingdom Viridiplantae; phylum Streptophyta; class Magnoliopsida; order Poales; family Poaceae; genus Triticum; species Triticum aestivum. The sequence goes on along the minus strand of NC_057797.1, from coordinate 162,252,205 downwards.
GATTCATCAAAATAAGTAAACAACACATGAAAAACAGAATCTGTCAAAAACAGAACAGTCTGTAGTAATATGGATCAAACGTATACTTATGGAACTCATAAATTTCTCAAATAAATTGATGGACATGAGGAATTTATCTATTAATCATCTTCAAAAAGAATTAACTAAATAGCACTCTCCAAATAAAAATGGCAGCAATTCTCGTGAGCGCTAAAGTTTCTGTTTTTTACAGCATGATCAACAAGACTTCCCCCAAGTCTTCCCAAAGGTTCTACTTGGCACAAACACTAATTAAAAGCATAAAACCACATATAAACAGAGGCTATATGAATTATTTATTACTAAACAGGAACAAAAAGCAAGGAACAAAAATAAAATTGGGTTGCCTCCCAACAAGCGCTATCGTTTAATGCCCCTAGCTAGGCACGATGATTTCAATGATGCTCACATAAAAGATAAGAATTGAAACATAAAGAGGGCATCATGAAGAATATGACTAGCACATTTAATCCTAACATAATTCCTATGCATAGGGATTTTGTGAGCAAACAACTTATGGGAACAAGAATCAACTTGCATAGGAAAGGAAAACATGCATAACTTCAAAACTTTAAGCACATAGAGAGGAAACCTGATATTATTGCAATTACTACAAGCATATATTCCTCCCTCATAATAATTTTCAGTAGCATCATGAATAAATTTAACAATATAACCAGTACCTAAAACATTCTTTTCATGATCTACAAGCATAGAAATTTTATTACTCCCCACATAAGCAAGATTCTTCTCATGAATAATAGTGGGAGCAAACTCAACAAAATAACTATCATGTGATTGAAAATTAAGATCAAGATGACAAGTTTCATGGTTATCATTATTCTTCATCAAAAAATATCATCTTCATCAAACATAGCTTCCCCAAGCTTGTGGCTTTGCATATCATTAGCATCATGGATATTCAAGGAATTCATACTAACAACATTGCAATCATGCTCATCATTCAAATATTTAGTGCCAAACATTTTATAGATTTCTTCTTCTAGCACTTGAGCACAATTATCCTTTCCATGATACTCACGAAAGATATTAAAAAGATGAAGCGTATGAGACAAACTCAATTCCATATTTTTGTAATTTTCTTTTATAAACTAAACTAGTGATAAAACAAGAAACTAAAAGACTCGATTGAAAGATCTAAAGATATACCTTCAAGCACTCACCTCCCCGGCAACGGCGCCAGAAAAGAGCTTGATGTCTACTACAACAACCTTCTTCTTGTAGACGTTGTTGGGCCTCCAAGTGCAGAGGTTTGTAGGATAGTAGCAAATTTCCCTCAAGTGGATGACCTAAGGTTTATCAATCCGTAGGAGGCGTAGGATGAAGATGGTCTCTCAAGCAACCTTGCAACCAAATAACAAAGAGTCTCTTGTGTCCCCAACACACCCAATACAATGGTCAATTGTATAGGTGCACTAGTTCGGCGAAGAGATAGTGAAACAAGTGGTATATGGATAGTAGATAAAGGTATTTGTAATCTGAAATAATAAAAACAGCAAGGTAGCAAGTGCTAAAAGTGAGCATAAACGGTATTGCAATGCTAGGAAACAAGGCCTAGGGTTCATAATTTCGCTAGTGTAAGTTCCCTCAACAATACTAACATAATTGGATTGTAAAACTATCCCTCAACATGCAACAAAGAGTCACTCCAAAGTCACTAGTAGCAGAGAACGAACGAAGAGATTATGGTAGGGTACGAAACCACCTCAAAGTTATTCTTTCCAATCAATCCGTTGGGCTATTCCTATAAGTGTCACAAACGGCCCTAGAGTTCGTACTAGAATAACACCTTAAGATACAAATCAACCAAAACCCTAATGTCACCTAGATACTCCAATGTCACCTCAAGTATCTGTGGGTATGATTATACGATATGCATCAAACAATCTCAGATTCATCTATTCAACCAACACAAAGGACCTCAAAGAGTGCCCCAAAGTTCTACCGGAGAATCACGAGAAAACGTGTGCCAACCCCTATGCATAGGTTCCCAATGTCACGAAACCCGCAAGTTGGTCACCAAAACATACATCAAGTGATACGTGATATCCCATTGTCACCACAGATATTCACGGCAAGACATACATCAAGTGTTCTCAAGTCTTTAAAGACTCAATCCGATAAGATAACTCCAAAGGGGAAACTCAATTCATTACAAGAGAGTAGAGGGGGAGGAGAAACATAAGATCCAACTATAATAGCAAAGCTCGCGATACATCAAGATCGTGCCAAATCAAGAACACGAAAGAGAGAGAGAGAGAGAGAGAGAGAGAGAGAGATCAAACACATAGCTACCGGTACATACCCTCAGCCCCAAGGGAGAACTACTCCCTCCTCGTCATGGAGAGCACCGGGATGATGAAGATGGCCACCGGAGAGGGATTTCCCCCTCCAGCAGGGTGCCAGAACGGGTCTAGATTGGTTTTCGGTGGCTACGGAGGCTTCCGGCGGCGGAACTCCCGATTTATTTTCTGTTCTGGAAGTTTTAGGGTATATGGAGTTATATAGGCAGAAGAAGCACGTCAGGGGAGCCACGGGGGCCCCACGAGGCAGGGGCGCGCCCTAGGGGGGCGCGCCCCCACCCTCGTGGGCAGCTCCCATATCTTCTGACATGGGGTCCAAGTCCATCAGGTGTGTTTCCTTCCAAAAACAACTTCTCCAGTTGATTTCATTCCGTTTCGACTCCGTCTGATATTCCTTTTCTTCAAAACACTGAAATAGGCATAAAACAACAAATCTGGGCTGGGCCTCCGGTTAATAGGTTAGTCCCAAAAGTAATATAAAAGTTGATAATAAAGCCCAATATTGCCCAAAACAGTAGATAATATAGCATGGAGCACACAAAAATTATAGATACGTTGGAGACGTATCAGATCTCTGCTTCGACAAGGCGTGCCAAATGCAACCGCATCTCGAAACATGGAGCGGCAGACGAAAAACGGTTCGAAATTATGACTGGACGGACGTGAGGTCATCAGCAGATTAGATTCGTGTAAAAATATATATTTTCTCTGCGGCTATGTATGGTGTGTGTGACAGGTCCGGATACTATCATCGCATCGGAAGACTATCTTGAAGTTCGGATTGAAGGGAACCCGCCTTGCAATGCCGAAGACAATCTGCGCGCCGGACTCCTCGTCATTGAAGCCAGGTTCAGGGGCTACTGAGGGAGTCCTAGACTAAGGGGTCCTTGGGCATCCGACCTGTTATCCATGGGCCGGACTGATGGGCTGTGAAGACATGAAGGCCAAAGACTGTACCTGTGTCCGGATTGGACTCTCCTTGGCATGGAAGGCAAGCTTGGCGACCGACTCTGAAGATTCCTTCTTATGTAACCCTAGATTCCTTCTCGGTGTCTCTATAAACCGGAGGGGTTAGTCCGGAAAATATATACTCATTACCATAGTCATACAGGCTAGGATTTTAGGGTTTGGCCATTACGATCTCGTGGTAGATCAACTCTTGTAACACTCATATTCATCAAGATCAATCAAGCAGGACATAGGGTATTACCTCCATAGAGAGGGCCCGAACCTGGGTAAACATTGTGTCCCCCGTCTCCTGTTACCATCGATCCTAGACACATAGTTCGGGACCCCCTACCCGAGATCCGCCGATTTTGACACCGACACTCGGATCGCATCAGTGCCGATTCAGCGGTCTTAATGTTGAAAAAGCAATTGTCGTTTCACGCGCCAAACCAGAAATTGGGACGGCTCAAACGCCACTGCAACGACATGGGGACACTCATGGCGGCTCTGGTTAAGTATGCTGACTCTGATGGTACCAAGGACCCTGAGTCTGATGATGATAAGCCGGGAAAGGGAAAGAAGAGCAGCAACACCAGAGGGCAGCAGCATAACCCGGCAAATCAAGGAGGCAACGGTAAGCGCAAAGCTAAAATAGTTTGGACTTTGTGGCTAACACCAATGCACAGAATAATGGCCAGCGTGATAAAGGTAAACCACCCCCACGGACCGGAGGATCAGGCTTTAACCTTGAGCAGATGCTGAATCAGCCTTGCCCAAGGCATGGTACACGAGAAAGGCCATCTGGCCATCTCTGGAAGGATTGCTTCATTATAAAGGAGTAAAAGAATTCCAATCTTTTTTCAAGACAATCATGGGCCGGGTGGTGGCTCGGGATCCGACTCTCATGGACCGGGTTATGGCGGTGGCGGTTCTAGCTCTGGGTTCTAATGTAATCAAGGCAATCAAGGGAATCAAGGTGGCTACAATCAACAGTCAGGTCAGGGGAATCAGCAGCAGCAATCTGGGTATCAGAGTAACCCGAAGCAGTTGAATAGTGGGCAGTACCACGTCTTCACCACAAGTTTATGCAAACGGGATCAAAAGCTTCATAAGATGGCGGTGAACGCTATTGAACCGGCAGTTCCTCGTTACTTGTGCTAGTCTGAGCAACCCATTGTGTGGAGTCGGGAAGATCACCTGCCCCGGGTTGATAATCCGGGTCACCTGGCATTGGTGGTCGCACCCCAGGTCGGAGGGTATAAATTTACCAAGGTACTCATGGACGGAGGGAGCAACATCAATATCCTTTATTATGAAACTTTCGATCGCATGGGGTTGATGGATAAAAATATTAAACCGTCGAACATTGTTTTCCATGTCGTGGTACCTGGTAAGTCGGCGTACACAGTTGGTGAGATAGCTGTGGAAGTTGCTTTTGGAGATGATCACAACTCTAGGTCAAAGACATTGACCTTTGAAGTAGTCAAGATTCACAGCCCGTATCACGCTCTGTTTGGACAGCTAGCTTATGCCAAGTTCATGGCGCAACCTTGTTATGTTTATCTATAGCTCAAGATGTCGGGTTACAAGGGGATCGTTATAGTGCATGGGAGCCGAAATATATCTCTGGAATGCGAAGAAGGTGATGCGGCTTATGCTGAGTCGGTTTGTGCAATGGAGGAGTTAAAATTTTATAAGGACAATGTTGATCCGGCGAATATGACATCTTTGAAAAAACCAACTACAGAGCATGATCTGGTCTTGAAGTTTAAATCGCCAGATGATACCAAGATGGTTGATTTTGTTCCTGGCGATTCATCCAAGCAGTTCAGCATCAGTGCTAATCTGGATCTGAAATAGGAAAGCGCGCTCATCGAGTTCATCCGTGCGAACCGGGACATCTTTGCATGGAAATCTTCTGACATGCCAGGTGTATCGAGGGAAATCACTGAGCACACTCTTAACATTGATCCCAAGTTTAAACCAGTCAAGCAGTTTCTTCATCGCTTCAACGAAGAGAGGCGTAAGGCCATTGGTGAAGAGGTAGCCCGGCTCCTCGCAGCCGGGTTTATTATTGAGGTGTTTCATCCTGAGTGGTTGGCTAACCCGGTGCTGGTACTTAAGAAGAAGGGCACTTGGCGTATGTGTGTGGACTACACGGACTTAAACAAAGCTTGTCCGGCTGATCCTTTTGCTCTCCCTCGTATTGATCAGATTATCGATGCTACGGTGGGTTGTGAGCATTTGATTTTTTTGGATGCTTATTCTGGTTATCATCAGATCAAGATGGAGGTTAAGGACCAGGAGAAGACATCTTTCATAACTCCCTTTGGAGCCTTCTGCTATGTGTATATGCCTTTTGGGCTCAAGAGTGCCTGGGCGACTTATCAGAGATGTGTGCAGAATTGCCTTCATAATTAGATTGGTCGCAATGTTCATGCTTATGTGGTTGATATTGTGGTGAAGTCCAGAAATAAGGAGACATTGATAGACGATTTGAAGGAAACCTTTGATAATCTCCAGGTTTATAAAATGATGCTTACCCGACCAAGTGTGTTTTTGATGTGCCGGTAGGCAAGCTCTTGGGCTTTCTAGTGTCTAACAGGGGCATTGAAGCTAATCCGGAGAAGATCAAAGCCATCACTTCTCTGGCTAAACCGGTGTGTGTCAATGATGTGCAACGTCTGGCGGGTCATATTGCGGCATTAAGCCGGTTCATAAGCCACTTGGGAGAGAAGGCTATCCCTCTGTATCAGATGATGAAAAAGATAGATAATTTTGTCTGGAGTGATGCCGCTAATGCAGCGTTTGAGGACTTGAAGAAGCAGATGGCTGAGCCACCTATTCTGGTTGTTCCTGTTCATAAATAGCCATTGTTGTTGTACGTGTCTGCCACTGCCCGGGCTGTCAGCGTGGCTATTGTGGTGGAATGAAAGGGGGCAGGCAAGGAATATCCGGTTCAAAGGCCGGTTTACTACATCTGTGAGGTACTTATTGAGTCCAAGCAGAGATATCCGCACACTGTGGTTAGTTTTGCTCCTTTAGGGGATATTATTCAGAACAGAGAAGCCACAGGTCGGATAGCCAAGTGGGCCATTGAGCTTGGTCCTCATGGTTTGAAATATATGCCTCGCACGACCATCAAGTCTCAGGCACTGGTGGATTTCACCAATGACTGGACAGAGCTGCAGATGCCTGAGGAAAAGCCAGATAATATGTATTGGACTTTTCACTTTGATGGGTCCAGGCAGTTGGAGGGCTCGGGGGCTGGAGTTGTGCTCGCTTCCCCTTGAGGTGATACATTTTGTTATGTTCTCCGTTTGATGTTCCCTTGCACTAACAATGCATCTGAATATGAGGCCTTGCTCCATGGTCTTCGGATGGCTAAGGAGATGAACTTAAGCCGGGTTAGGTGCTTTGGTGACTCAGATTTGGTGGCTCAACAAGTCTCTGGTACTTGGGATTCTAAGGTTCCACTCATGGCGGCTTAGCGACGGGAGGTGGATGTTATCGCTGGTCACTTCAAGGGTTATCAAGTTGAGTGATAACCCACAAGTATTGGGGATCGCAACAGTTTTCTATAAGTAAGAGTGTCGAACCCAACGAGGAGCTAAAGGCAGAACAAATATTCCCTCAAGTTCTATCGACCACCGACACAACTCTACGCATGCTTGATGTTCGCTTTACCTAGAACAAGTATGAAACTAGAAGTACTTTGTAGGTGTTTTTGGATAGGTATGCAAGATAATAAAGAGCGCGTAAATAAAAAGTGGGGGCTGTTTAGATAAAGACACAACTAAGTTAGTTTTAGTAAAGAGCTTTTTGTTACAAGAAAGTTATTTGTCCCTAGGCAATCGATAACTAGACCGGTAATCATTATTGCAATTTTATATGAGGGAGAAACATAAGCTAACATACTTTCTCTACTTGGATCATATGCACTTATGATTGGAACTCTAGCAAGCATCCGCAACTACTAAAGATTATTAAGGTAAAACCCAACCATAGCATTAAAGTATCAACTCCTCTTTATCCCATAAGTAAACAACCTACTTACTCGGGTCTGTGCTTCTGTCACTCACGCCACCCACCATAAGCAAATCATGAACATATTGCAAACCCTACAGCGGGAATCCCTCACGCTTGTGCGACACGAAGAGCACCATAGGACAGCACCAATAATAAAACATGCAACTCAAACCAATCACGATCATCAATTAACCCATAGGACAAAACGGATCTACTCAAACATCATAGGATAGCCATACATCATTGGGAAATAATATATAGTGTTGAGCACCATGTTTAAGTAGAGATTACAGCGGGTAAAAGAGGGGTTACACTGCTGCATAGAGGGGGGAAGAGTTGGTGATGATGGCGGTGAAGTTGTTGGTGAAGATTGCGGTGATGATGATGGCCCCGGTGGTGTTCCGGCGCCACCGGAAGCGAGGGGGAGAGAGCACCCCTCCTTCTTCTTCTTCCTTGACCTCCTCCCTAGATGGGAGAAGGGTTTCCCCTCTGGTCCTTAGTCTCCATGGCGTGGGAGGGGCGAGAGCCCCTCCGAGATTGGATCTGTCTCTCTGTCTCTCTTTGTTTCTGCGTTCTCAGATTCTACCCTTTCACCGTTTCTTATATTCCCGGAGATCCGTAACTCCGATTGGGTTGAAATTTTAACACAATCTCTATCCGGATATTAGCTTTCTTGCGGCGAAAGTACGGCATCAACCGCCTTACGGGGTGGCCACGAGGGTCAGGGGCATGCCCAGGGGGGTGGGGCGCGCCCCCCTGCCTCGTGCCTCCCTCGGGCACCGTCTCGCGTGGATTTTTCTTCCCAAAAATCATATATATTCCAAAAAAAATATCCATCAGTTTTTATCCCGTTTGGACTCCGTTTGATATGGATATTCTACGAAACAAAAAACATGCAACAAACAGGAACTGGCACTGGGCACTGGATCAATATGTTAGTCCCAAAAATAGTATAAAAAGTTGCCAAAAGTATATGAAAGTTGTAGAATATTGGCATGGAACAATCATAAATTATTGATACGACGGAGATGTATCATTGAGCATATTGATCGGAGAAAAAATGAAGCAGTTGATGCCTTAAGCCGGTTGGGTTCTCAACGTAAACCGGTGCCGCCTAACATTTTTCTTGACGTTTTGCATAACCCGTCGGTCAAGTTACCTATAGAGGAGGATTTGGCTATTCCTGGCCTGGAAGCTCAGTTGGTGGCGGCTCTTCATGTAATTCCTGATTGGACAGTTCCGTATTTGGCTTATATGACCCAGGGTGAGTTACCTGCGGATGAAACTATGGCCAGGCAAATAACCCGGTGGTCCAAGTCAATGACTATTGTCAATGGGGAGCTACATCATCGCAGTGTCACAAGGGCGTTTCAACGTTGTGTTTCATCTGAAGAAGGTTGTGAGATTCTGTGCGAGATTCATGAAGGAGATTGTGGTCATGATGCCGGTTCAAAGTCTCTCATGGCTAAATCTTTTTGTCATAAGTTTTATTGGCTAACGACTCATGCTGATGTTGAAGACCTGGTCAGTAGGTGTGATGGATGTCAGAAATTTTCACGACGAGCCCATGTGTCGGCTCAAGAATTGAGGATGATTCCAATTAATTGGCTGTTTGGAGTTTGGGGGCTTGATATGGTTGGACCTTTCAAAAGATCCAAGGACAAAAAGACACATCTCCTCGTGGCGGTTGACAAATTTACAAAGTGGGTTGAGGCAGAGCCGGTCAGTAAGTGTGATGCAGCAACGACGGTTCAATTCATGAAGAAGGTGATCTTCCGTTTTGGCTTTCCACACAGCATTATAATAGACAATGGCACTAATCTCTCCAAGGGTGCTATGAAAGAATTTTGTCAACGAGAGCATATCCGGCTTAATGTGTCGACAGTGGTTCACCCCCAATCTAATGGTCAAGCTGAAAGAGCCAATCAAGAGATCCTGAGAGGCATCAAGCGCCGACTTATGGTTCCCTTACAGAGGACGCCGGGTTGTTGGGTGGAGGAGTTACCTTCCGTATTATGGAGCACTAATACCACCCCAACAGATCTACAGGTTACACGCCTTTCTTCATGGTTTACGGAGCAGAGGCGGTTCTCCCTAGTGACATCCGTCATGACTCACCTTGTGTAGCGGCTTATGTTGAAGCTGACAATGAAAAAGCATGTCAGGAAGCACTTGACCTGTTGGATGAGGAGCGTGACATCACAGCGGCTCGTTCGGCGATTTATTAGCAAGATCTGTGCCGTTACCACAGCCGTCGGGTTAAAACCAGAACTTTCCAAGAAGGCGATCTGGTGCTCCGGCTTATCCAGGATCAAACTGATATGCACAAGTTATCCCCACCTTGGGAAGGACCTTTTGTGGTCAGTAAGAATCTCAACAATGGGTCCTACTACCTTATCGATGTTCGAGAGCATAAAGACTCACATAAGTCGGAGGAGGAGACCCACCGACCGTGGAATATTGCTCATCTGCGGCCCTACTACACCTGAACTACTAGCTCTTCTGATGTACATATTTTGACAATGTATATATTATCATCAATATAATAAAACCGGCATCCATGTTAAAGCAGGGCCTCTGTCGTTTCTCTTTAAATAACGAGTTTTTGATCACTTCGGGGCTTATGCTTTATAAAGCGAAGTTATGATTACCCTTTGGTCTGGCTTATAGACCATATATATGTATAAACTTGGGGGCTTGCTACCCAGGTTAAAGGGACCAAAGATAGTCTATTGAAGAAGCACAACTCAAACATAGGTGCCCCTTGAGCACAGCTCAAAATATTGCTTGGGGGCTCTTCGTTCTAAAGAACAAAGAGTTTTTATAGCATTAATACCACCCTTTTTAAGTCTTCCACTCCGCCCAGGTAATCCTAGAACGACCCGCCGTACTTTTGACAAGTCAATCTTATTCAGACCCTGAACTTGTCAAAGTTAAAATGATGATTGGTTGTGTGAGGTCCAGCTTATAAGGTTTGTATAAAGGTTTAACTCAGTGGCTGTGCGGCCCGTGAAAGCACTTGAGTTTTAGGCCTGGCCGCCTATGAAAGCCTTGATTTTTTGTTGTTCGATTTGAACATTTTTTGAGGTTTTTCTCATGTGACATAGTCATACATGGTTAAAAAGCCGATGAGGGATGTGATGCCTTATGGTTTATACATGAAAATACCTGGTGTTTATTAACCCGCCTGGCTTTCGATCATAAGTCGCCAGTATGAGATAAGATAATATCTAGTCTTTATTAACTCGGCCTAGTTTTGTTCATAATCCGGTAATTTCTGATAATTACCAGTGCTCAAATTTTGGGTTATTACCCTTACTGCACTGGCTTGTTAAACCAACAGTGTGATCAAATATCACAGGTATGATATATTTTAAATTATATGGTTATCATTCAGTCCAGCCTTGGTTATATATTACGATTCTCATGGATTTATATCAGGTAATATAACCCATCCAGCGGTAAACCACCAGGACACTTTTTTAATCTGTTGTATGCAGAAACAGATTCAAATTGTGAACATAATAAGCATACGTGGCATATATTAACATGGCGGAACAGCAGTGTTATGCAAAGCAAATATGAGTGATGGAATAGCAAATCAAGAGTTTAAGCTAGCGGATTACAAGGCGCGTGATGCCCAAAAGAATAATTGTTTTAACAAGTCTTACCAAGAGCAGATGCTTAGCCAGCCTCCGGTTTATGACTCTTGGCCTGGTGGACTTGGAGGTTGTGGATCATCCAGGGCCGGTTCATCTTCCTCTTCTCTACCCGGTGGCTGGAAGTCAATGGTTGTCCAATCGATCCTAGTTAAGGCTTTGAATACAACTTCATCACTTATAAGTGGGGAGGGGTCGACATCAGGGGCATAGGTATGCTTACGGATTGGAGGAATAAGATTTGGAACATCATAAGTTGGCGCTTTAACTCTCTTGTTGTTGGCACCATAAATCGACTGATAATGTGAAAGATTGGTCTCTTTAGCCAATTTGCTAGCCAACGGGCGCATTTCCCTCATCAGGGCTCCGAGGTCATCAGCATCAAAGTCTGACCCGTCCTCCTTTCTGCTCGGGTAGCCATTTGCCAAATCGGCCGGATCAAGATTAGATATCCATGCTTTGGCCCGAGTTAGCGCAGTAAGAGCACCCGCCCTGGCAGCTGATTTCTTTAGCTCTTCAAACCATGCACGCATCATCACTAGCCTTTCCAACGTCTCCTTGATCAAAGTTGGGGGCGGTTTGTTATAAGAAGCTGTGCAGATAACCCATTGCACACCGGTATATAATTGCTCTATAAGTGTATAGGCGGCTTTCTGTCTTTGCCGCATCATCAAAAACATTTGTAAACCGGCATGTTATTAGATAATACATGTTTAAAGCCTATCACGAAGATATTTACCAAAAATGGCAACAGTCATGGCATTTATTTGTTGTTTCAAGCCAGTCAGCTCCTCCGCCACCGGATTAAGGGCCCCTTCAGCATCCTCAGCCCTCTTCAGTAGAGTTGTCTTTTCTGTATCCTAACCTGCCCGCTCGTTTTTGAAGCTTTCCTTCAGTTTTTACATTGTTGATAAGGCACTGGTCAGTTCATCCTTGGCCTTGGAAGTCTCTGCTTGTTGCGATTTAATATTTTCTTGAAGGTCGGCGATTTGGGATTCCTTCTTGCTAAGCTCAGCCTGCAAGCGACAAGCAACTTATGAGATGGCAGTGCATATTCAAAGTCCCAAGCATATAACAAGTATTATTCTTGGCACTTGGGGGCTAATGTCTATTGCTTCTTATCAAAAATTTTACAAGTCCCAAGCTCAATACAAGTATTATTCTTGGCACTTGGGGGCTAATGCATATTTGCTCCAGTTAAAACTATGGATTTTTTCTTCCACTATCAGCTTGGTGGTTAACCGGTTTACAAAGGTCTTAAACAAGAATTTTGTGCCTTACAACATAATTAGTCCCAACTTAACATATTTGTTAAGTCGGCCCTTGGGGGGTACACAGGCCAATTTGAAGAGTTGTTATTCTAAAGTCCCGGTTCATCTTGAAAGTATAAACCGGCCCTTGGGGGCTATACAGGAAAAATTGAAGAGTTGTTATTCTACAAGTCCCGGTTCATATTGACAGTATAAACCGGCCCTTGGGGGCTACTGGAGTTGTTCTATATGGTTCTTGGAAGTTTACAGAACATTCTATTCTATTATGTTCAATAAACTTGGCGGCTAAGGGAAGAATATTTATGCAGAGTTAACAACATTTACCTCATATTGCTCCTTCATCATATTCAACCGGCTTCATACTCACGGCTTGTGTACAAACGGTTTAAAAACCCAGAATGAATATCTTGGGCGCTGAGGTGGGCATAGCTTTCCAAGTCTGCCTTCCACTTGCCTCTGTCAATAGCAGAAAATTCATCTTTGGCACTATGTTTTGATAGAGCAGTGGGGTTGCCTGGGGCTGTATAACTAACACCAGTGGCCATAACATCGTCAGTGTTGTCATCAGCAACTTTAGTTGGGCTTGGCGGTTTATCAGCATGAATCATCAGATCAACTTCCATATGTTCAACTAAGATTTCATGATCTTGCGGTGGCGGATCATCAAGAATAGCTTCAGTATTTGGATTAGACTATTCCGGGGTCTTTTCCGGATCAGTTGGAATGCTGTCATCAGTCAGCTTATTCACTTTGGCCCGTTTACTGGCTCTGGCTTGGGCCCTGAAAATAATAAGTGTAGATCAGGTCGGTACAAAGATCAAGTATAAGATATGAAGGGCCAATTGAATATGCTTACCCAGGAACAATTTTGAGGGTTGGAATTTGTGTTCCTGTTGATTCACCAGAGGAAGAATGAGAAGTTCCCTGACAATTTGAACCAGACGGATTAAGAGGTTGTCGAAAGTAACCTGCCTTGGGATAACATGTGTTCGAAGTATAAGAGACCTCTGTGCGGCGTTTACGAACCGGCGTGTTCGGTAAACCGGAAGAAGTCACCACATGGCCGCTATGTCGGGTTGTGCGGCAAGCTTCGTGTTGTTGTTTCTTCAAAAGAAAGTTTGGATCCAAGTAAGCTAGAGGGTGAGAAAATCTTACTTTCCGGTTTGCTTGTCGGGTTCTTTGTGTGGGTACAGGTTCTGAGCCGGATGAGAGAATAATTACCTCTGCGTCACTTGCACGGCTGACTTCTGTGTCATCATGAAAACAATCATTGTCAATGAGGTGTATGAAAAAGGAGCCAAGTGAATCAAGTTCTACCTCTGACTCCGGGTTATCATTGTCATCGTCAATGTTTAACTCGGCAGACTCGACGGTTTTCTTATTGGTGGGCTTCTTGTGGACCTTGGTCTTGGGACGAGTTGTTTTGGCCGGTTTATCCTATGGCTTCCATTTCCAGAATGGATCATCACACTGTTAAAAGTTGAAAAGATCATAAGAGAGTATTCAGAATATGGATTAAGCAGGAGTTGGGCAATTTTTACAGCTGGCGGTTTATTTGAAGCACAGAAAGGACTAAGCTCTGTTTTGCTGCACTCGGCCACCGTTATATCTAACATTTTCTTGACGGCTTTAGTAACTTCAGCGTTGGTCAGTTGAATATTAATATGGCATTGAGGATCTTTCACGTCCCCTATGTATTCACACATTAAACTGGGGCGGCGGCTTAAGGGTAAGATACTCCAAGACACCCAGCAACGAACGAAATCAACGCCTGTTAAACCGTTTGCCACAAAGGCTCTAAGCTTTGAAAGCTGTGCTGCATACGTGGCACGTTCCTTTGTGCTGAGTCTTTGGGGGAGTGGATGTGTACTGCTAAGCCGGTGAGCACAGTAACCCGACAGAGGATTCTCACCAGCTAGAGATGTATCTTGGCAATAGAATCAAGTTTGATTCCAGTCCTTGGGGTGGCTATGATGGTTAGCATGAGGGAAGCTGACATCTTTTCTCTTTTGGATTGAAACCCCGCCAAGTTCAGTATTGGGCCCGTCCACGAATTCTGTACGGCGGTTCAAATAGTAGAAATCTTTGAACAGTTCGACCGTGGGCTCCTCTTGCAGGTAAACTTCACAGAATACTTGAAAGTTGCAAATATTGGACACAGAGTTAGGTCCAATATATTGAGGGTGAAGTTGGAGGAAATTAAGTACATCACGGAATTTTTTTGATCCAGGAGGGCTGAATCCTCGACTCAGATGATCAGCAAAAACGATCACTTCCCCTTCCTTGGGTTCAGGAGGATTTTCAGGACCAGGGACTCTCCAGTGGATGACTTCCTTTTTGGCTAAAGCGCCAGTAGCGACACACCCATTCAACCTTTCTTTTGTAACCCGGGATTGAACCCAGTTGCAGGAATAAAAGGACTTGGCCATTTATTCGATAACCTGGAAGAAGGTTTGTGCCGGTTTATGATTCATGGTTAATCCAGTTAAAGGTTAAAAGGCAGAAAGTGTTGAAGCATGCAAAGGTGTTAAACCGGAGATTGATGTTATCAAGTTGCAGAAATGAGCAATTGGCGGTTTAAGAGGGGACTAATGATACCTAGCGGGCTATTATTTTCTGAGTTAAACCGCCTACACAGATATTGAAAGTATAGATCTGAAGTTGGAAAATGACTAAGTGATGAAAAACAGTTTTCACAGATTGATATCACAATTTCGGATCTACAGCGTGTCAGAAAATGAAAATATATTCAGACCTAAATATTGGTACTTGAACAATTTATAAAGGTCCAGATTGGATTTTCTGCCTAAAAAGAGATACTCTGATGAGGAAAGAAGGACTACGGCTATTGCCGCACAGGAAAATATCAAGTTCGAATCAAAAGTTTATACTACAACGAAGAACGAGTGAAGAACAGCGCTGAACCTCCATGAGCTTGTACGAACCCTAATGAGATCTACGAAGGGGGAAGGAGGAAGAACTTACCGAGGCTACTGGAGCGGCGGAGGCGCGCAAGCGAGATCTGGACCAAATCAGGTTGATGCAGCGACCAATGGTGATGCAGAGGAGAGGGTAGATGGCGGCGACTGGGCTCAAGAGGAACACGTAGCGAGGAAGACGATGAAGACGAAGAGGCTGAGGGGGGAAAGTGAAAGGACCCCTGGCCCTATTTATAAGGCGAATGGATAAGTGGCATGCGCGGGAATCGAGGAGCTTAAAATTGGATATGTAACAGTGTCGACGCCTCAATTTTAGGAGGTTCATTAAAAATGAAGATACATATATGATTTTGGATTTGTATATAATTAATGGCAGGTGACGTCATGGAGAATTATCATGATCTCGGAAGATAATGTCACAACAAGTTACAAATTTTCGCGAAGGTAATGGAGAAGGAATTTTCTTAAGTGTTGAAGATTGACATGAACAAGTTCAAATCAACCTGGGACCTAATGTTGGGGATATAACTACTGAGTATGAACCGCCCAGGAGGGGCCGGGTTATGCTCATGATGATTTACCAGTATTGAAGCCCATGAAGACACAGAGGATGGCGACTTACGGAGGAGACTTAATAAGAAGGCCCAAAAGCACCATAGGTGTATGACTTGTATTATAAGATAGGAAAGAGTAGGCACCGAGCCGGACACGTTTATGAGCCGGTTGGGATTCTGTGAACCGCCGGGCGTCAACCTATGTATATAAAGGGACGACCCGGCGGTGGTTTAGGGACAAGAAAGAACAGATCGAGAGCCAGGTTAAGTGTATTCGCTCCCTGGTCATCGAAAACCTAGCAATACCACCTCAAACTGGATTAGGCCTTTACCTTCACCGCAAGGGGCCGAACCAGTATAAACTCCTTGTGTCCTTTGTCCTGATGAACCCCTTTAAGCTAACCTAGTCGTGATGTCTCCATGACTATGTCCTCACACTAGGACATCTGACGTGACAATTCCACGACACTAACCGTGTGCCACGTCGGTGCCCTTGTCACGCACATCAGCACAGTACATTGGGCTCCACGAGGCTTCCCCTCTCGAAAATATCCACCCGCCTACCGGAGTTTTCTGTTTGATAACACACGGTTATTATGTTTCGACCGTGTGTGATGTTCGTTGTTCCCACTCCCGCTTGCATCCCTCGAAAATATCTGCCCGGCTCGAGGGTTTTTATGTTTATAACACACATTTGTTATTTTGGGACCGTGTGTGATGCATCATCCAAATTTTCAATAGCCCCAAAATTTTACTCTCGGGTAGTAAAAAATTTAGTAGTCGCGTCATTTCCTCAAACCGCCCCCTCCACACACACACCCCAAAAACTCCTCGCGTGCGTGCACACACACACACACACACCACCACCACCACCACCACAACAACCCCTCCCTCGCTCGAAACCCTAGCAAGGTCGCCGCCGCTAGCGAAAGGCCTCCATTGTCATCATCTGCCGGTTTGCCCGTGCAGCTTACCCATCGATCTCCACACCCTAGCCGCCCTGAGTTTCTTAGATGGAGCCTACCAAATGCCCCCTTTCCCACAGATCCCCATTCTCCACTCCAGAGCGTCGAAGCCTAAGACCAGCTACGCTTCCCGTGGAGCTCGAGGAGCGACTGGCCCAAAAGAGGTGTATCATAGCCTCTTCGCCCGATGTCGCTAAGGTGGCCACCGAGGAAGCTGACGACCATTATAGGTCGCATCCTCTCAATCAGCGGGCTAGAGTATGCGGGTATGTCACTGACGCTGGCTACGATATCGAGGTCGTCGAAAGTGATGGCCTGACGCGGGCTATGTCACAGGTTAAGTGGCCCACTGATGTCTACTATGCAACTTTATTCCTATAGACACATGTTGGGCCTCCGAGCGCAGAGTTTTGTAGGACAGTAGCAATTTTCCCACAAGTGGATGACCTAAGGTTTATCAATCCGTGAGAGGTGTAGGATGAAGATGGTCTCTCTCAAATGACCCTGCAACCAAATACAAGAAATCTCTTGTGTCCCCAACACACCCAATACAATGGCAAATTGTATAGCTGCACTAGTTAGGCGAAGAGATGGTGATAGAAGTGTAATATGGATGGTATAAATATATTTTTATAATTTGAATAAATAAAAACATCAAGGTAACAAATAGTAAACAGGCACAAAAATGGTATTGCAATGCTTGAAAATGAGGCCTAGGGTCCGTAGTTTCACTAGTGCAACCTCTCAACAATGCTAATATAATTGCATCATATAACCACCCCTCAAAGTGCAATGAAGAATCACTCCAAAGTTCCTATCTAGCGGAGAACATAAGAATAAATTGTTTGTAGGGTACGACACCACCTCAAAGCTATTCTTTCTTTTCGATCTATTCAAGAGTTTGTACTAAAATAATGCAAAGCTATTCTTTCCGTTCAATCTATCCTAGAGTTCGTACTAAAATAACACCAAAGCAAATTCATATTCATAATACTCTATCCAACACAAAGAACTTTAAAGAGTGCCCCAAGATTTCTGTCGGAGAAACAAAGACAAGAACGTGCATCAACCCCTATGTATAGATTACCCCAATGTCACCTCGGGAATCCGCGAGTTGAGTTCCAAAATATATATCAAGTGAATCAATATGATACCCCATTGTCACCATGAGTATTCACTTGCAAGACATATATCAAGTGTTCTCAAATCCATAAAAGTATTCAATCCGATAACAACGAAATCTCAAAGGGAAAAACTCAATTCATCGCAACAAGATAGAGAGGGGAAACACCATATGATCTGACTATATTAACAAAGCCCGCGATACATCAAGATCGTGACATCTCAAGAACATGAGAGAGAGAGGGATTAAGCACATAGCTACTAGTACAAACCCTCAGCCCAGAGGGTGGACTACTCTCTCCTCATCGTGGTGGCCGCCGGGATGATGAAGATGGGTACTAGAGATGA
The DNA here is from genome assembly GCF_018294505.1 of Triticum aestivum. Lineage (NCBI taxonomy): Eukaryota > Viridiplantae > Streptophyta > Magnoliopsida > Poales > Poaceae > Triticum > Triticum aestivum. The sequence continues at coordinate 162,234,007 of NC_057797.1, read as the reverse complement.
TTCCCCCCTCCGGCAGGGTGCCGAAAAGGGTGTGGATTGGTTTTAGGTGGCTACAGAGCCTTGCGGTAGCGGAACTTCTGATCTAGTTTTACCCCCGAGGGTTTTGGTTTTTTTAGGAATTTATAGGGTAAAGAGGGGGTGCGGGAGGCCACCAAGGTGGGCACAACCCACACGGGCGCGCCTGGGTCCCCAGGCGCGCCCTGGTCGGTTGTGCCCCCTTGGGGCACCCCCCCAGGTGCTGCTCTGGCCAATCCTGGGTGTTCTGGTCCATAAAAATTCTCCAAAAAGTTTCGCAGTGTTTGGACTCTGTTTGATATTGGTTTTCTGCGATGTAAAAAACATGCAAAAAATAGCAACTGGCACTTGACACTGTGTCAATAGGTTAGTCCCAAAAAATGATATAAAATGACTATAAAATGATTATAAAACATCCAAGAATGATAATATAACAGCATGGAACAATAAAAAATTATAGATACGTTGGACACGTATCAGCATCCCCAAGCTTAGTTCATGCTCGTCCTCGAGTAGGTAAATGATAAAAACATAATTTTTGATGTGGAATGTTGCCTTACATGTCATCTCATATTCTTTTCTTTATAGCATGGACATTTGGACTTTTATATTGTTCGAAGCAATAGTCTAGTTTTGACATGATAACTTAAATACTCAAGCATATAAACAAGCAACCATGTCTTTCAAAATATCAACGCTAAAATAAGTTATCCCTAGCCCATCATGCTGAATCACTGATCCATTCATGAAACACACTCGTATATTAGCTACACCCAATGCTCAAGTACGATCATAGTGCCTCCTAGTTGGTGCTTTATAAGAGAAGATGGAGACTCAAATTAAAAACAAAAATTGCATAAACTAAAAGAAAGGCCCTTCGTAGAAGGAAGTAGGGATTTGTAGAGGTGCTGGAGCTCAAAGCGAAAATTGAGAGATAAAAACATTTTGAGAGGCATACTTTTCCCACCAACAAAAACAACTTAAAGCTCCCAACACTTTCCATGCTAGATATATCATAGGCGGTTCCCAAACAGAAAATAAAATTTATTCCTTTTTCCACCATTCTTTCACTTTCCATGGCTAACCGTATCCACGGGTGCCCTCCATACCAACACTTTCCAAGGAATTTATTATCTGACAACATAAAGTAAATTCATTTATCATTTCGGGACTGGGCATCCCTAATACATTTGCCTTACTCTCGTGCAATGACAAGTGTATAACCACTCATTGTGAGAATAACACATCTAGCATGGAAGATATTGGCCACCCCTAACCGCCTAGCGAGCAGTACGAGCACACAAAAGAGAAATCTATTTTGAAAATTAGAGATGGCATATACAAATTTGCTTAGAACGGCAAGATAATACCGCATATAGGTAGGTATAGTGGACTCATGTGGCAAAACTGGTTTAAAGGATTTTGGATGCACAAGTAGTGATCACACTTAGTGCAAAATGAGGGCTAGCAAAAGATTGAGAAGCGACCAACCAAGAAACGAATAATCTCATAAGTGAGCATTTAGCATAATTAACACCAAATAATGCACCACAAGTAGGATGTAATTTCATTGCACAACTATTGACTTTCGTGCATTCATAGGGAATCACAAACCTTAACACCAATATTCTTACTAAAGCATAATTACTCATCAAGATGACTCACATATCACATCATCATATCTCAAAACTATTACTAAGAATCAAGTTTATTTTGTCCAATGATCTTCATGAAAGTTTTTATCATATCCTTCTGGGATATCTATCACTTTGGACCTCATTTTCATGTGTTGCTTTTGATAAGCTCAAACAAATATAAGTGAAGATCATGAGCATGATATTTCTTTCTCTCAAATTAATTTAAGTGAAGCAAGAGAGAATTTCTTCAAAAATACTAAAGCACGCCGTGCTCAAAAACATATAAGTGAAGCACTAGAGCAGTTCCATAGAAAAGAGCTTCGTTGACGGGATGTGAATGCCGCTTACTTAGCCTCCCTGGCGACTATTTGAGGACTCTATTTTATTTAAAAACTTTTCAGATATAAGTACTTTGTTAAAACATCAAGCAAAACAAAATAAAATGACATTCCAACAATAGCACAACTCATCTGGAGAAGCAAAAACTTAGGCTCAGCCGATACTAACCGATAATTGTTGATGAAGAAAGGTGGGATGCCTACCAGGGCATCCCCAAGCTTAGATGCTTGAGACTTCTTGAAATGTTATCTTGGGATGACTTGGGCATCCCCAAGCTTGATCTTTTGTGTCTCCTTAATTCTTTTTATATCAAGGTTTCCCTAAATCTTAAAAGCTTCATCCGCACAAAACTCAACAAGAACTCGCGAGATAAGTTAGTATAACCAATGCAAAAACCTTATCATTATCTACTGTAGAAAATCACTAAAATTATTATTCAACATTGCATACTAAATGCCTCTGCATATTCAATACTCCTATCCTCAAATATAATCCTTAAACAAGCAAACATATGCAAACAATGCAAACATAACAGCAATCTACCAAAACAGTACAATATGTAAAGAATGCTAGAGTATCAATACTTCCCTAACTCCAAAAGTTATGAAAATTTGCCAAACTGTAGAAAATTTATCATATCTCATTCTGAAAAAAATCAACATTTTATCACATTCTGAGTTTTCTAGGGAATTTTTGCAACAGCGGTAAACTTTCTGTTTTCAAACAGCAACATGTATACTTGCAAAATAAGCATGGCAAAGGCTATCATTGCCACTTTTATTGACATAAAAGATGCATAACATTATTATAAATAACATAAATCAAATCCTAAGAAAATAAAATGACGCTTCAAGTAAAACTCATATCATGTGATGAATAAAGACATAGCTCCAAGTGAGGTTACCGATAATGTTGAAGACGAAAGAGGGGATGCCTTCCGGGCCATCCCCAAGCTTAGTTGCTTAGGTGTTCCTTGAATATTACCTTGGGGTGCCTTGGGCATGCCCAAGCTTAGGGTCTTGTCACTCCTTATTCTCCTTATATCAACATCTCACCCAAAACTTGAAAACTTCAATCACACAAAACTTAACGGAACATTGTGAGATAGGTTAGTATGATAAAGAGCAAACCATTTCACTTTTGGTAATGTCAAAGACAAGGTTCATAATTGATATCACACAATTCCTACTATAGCATATCATTTCCACAATTTATATTGTGCAATATAAGCCATGGAAACTAGAAAACAAGCAAACTATGCATTGAAAACAGAATCTATCAAAAATAGAACAGTCTGTAGTAATCTGTACTCCAACCAAACTTCTGCTACTTGAAAAATTCTGAAAAAATAGGAAAACCTGGAATTTTTTTCTATTAATCTTCTGCAATAAGAATCATCATTTTATCATGCTTCTGTTAAAACGAGAATTATTTTCCCGAGTGCAAAAGTTTCTGTTTTTCAGCAAGATCAAATCAACTATCACCATAGACCACCCCGAAGGTCTTACTTGGCACTTTATTGAAACAAAAGCAATAAAACATGATTACTATAGTATATTAATTATGTGAACAGAAAAAAGTAGGTAAAAGTGTTGGGTTGTCTCCCGACAAGCGCTTTTCTTTAATGTCTTTTAGCTAGGCATGATGATTTTAATGATGCTCGCATAAAAGATAAGAATCGAAACACAAAGAGAGCATCATGAAGCACATGACTAGCACATTTAAGCCTAACCCACTTCCTATGCATAGGGATTTTGTGAGCAAACAATTCATGGAAGCAAGAATCAACTAGTATAGGAAGGCAAAACAAGTGCAACTTCAAAACTTTCAACACGTAGAGAGGAAACTTGACATTATTGCAATTCCTACAAGCATAAGTTCCTCCCTCATAATAATTTTCAGTAGCATCATAAAGAAATTCAAAAATATAACCATCACATAAAAAAATATTTTCATCATCCACAAGCATAGAAATTTTATTCCTCTCCACATAAGCAAATTTATTATCATCAATAATAGTGGGAGCAAACTCAACAAAATAACTATCATGTGATTGAAAATTAAAATCATGATGACAAGTTTCATGGTTATCATTATTCTTTGTAGCATACATGTCATCACCATAATCATCATACATAGCAACTTTGTTATCATAGTCAATTGAAGCCTCATCCAAAATGGTGGATTCATCATTAAATAAAGTCACGAGCTCTCCAAATCCACTTTCATCGTTATAATCATCATAAATAGGAGGCACAAAATCATTATAACAAATTTCCACATCAAATCTTGGGGGACTAAAAATATCATATTCATCAAACATAGCATCCCCAAGCATATGGCTTTGCATATCATTAACATCATGGATATTCAAAGAATTCATACTAACAACATTGCAATCATGCTTGAGGGAGTTCTGGATTAGGGGGTCTCCGGACAACCGGACTATATCCTTTGGCCGAACTGTTGGACTATGAAGATACAAGATTGAAGACTTCGTCTCGTGTCCGGATGGGACTTTACTTGGCATGGAAGGCAAGCTAGGCAATACGGATATGTATATCTCCTCCTTTGTAACCGACCTTGTGTAACCCTAGCCCCCTCCGGTGTCTATATAAACCGGAGGGTTTTAGTCCGTAGGACAACATACAATCATACCATAGGCTAGCTTCTAGGGTTTAGCCTCTTTGATCTCGTGGTAGATCAACTCTTGTACTACTCATATCATCAAGAACAATCAAGCAGGACATAAGGTATTACCTCCATCAAGAGGGCCCGAACCTAGGTAAACATCGTGTCCCCTGCCTACTATTACCATCCGCCTTAGACGCACAGTTCGGGACCCCGTACCCGAGATCCGCCGGTTTTGACACCGACATTGGTGCTTTCATTGAGAGTTCCACTGTGTCGTCATCATAAGGAAGATGGCTCGCCTCGTTGTCAAGGACAACATCACCTCTGGGGGAGCCCTGGCTGTAGGCCAAACTCTCCGACTAGGCGGCTTCGTCATGACCGCCCGCTCGGCCGCTGCGCCGACGATGACCTCTCGGGTCATCGAAAATAGCCTCCACATCGGCTCAAAATTTGCCGAGCAGATGGATCCAATGGAGCTCTCCTCTTTGAACGAGCTCTTGGATCGCATTGCCGCTCTGGGAGTCACTACGGACTATGATCAGATCGGGCTTAAACCCGACCAAAGGGAGATTAAATCTCCGCCGGTCACCCATCAGATAGCGGTGGTGGAGGAGCAATGCAGCAATTCTCCCTCTATCCTGAGGACGAACTATGTCCGGATTCCCGAGCTCTCCGAACAGGATACTCGCTCACGGGAGGACACCGCCCTAACCCTGAATCCAGAATCAGGCCGCATACCGAACCCACAGGGCAACATCCCGGAGCCCGAACTTCCAAGATCGGAAACTCCCCTGCCCCGGGATCACAGATTGGGTCAAGGTCTAGACTTAAATCCACCCACCCACCTAGATACAAATGATCTTTCCCACATTAGGCAAGCGCCCCAAGAGATAGTACATCACTACTGGGCCAGATTCCTCCTTGTAATGAACAGGGTCAAGGACTGTCGCGAGGAAGATGCGATTTCGTTCTTTTGCAACAATTGCACGGACAAGGGAGTCCTCAACGCCATAAGCCGCCGTGACCTAGAGCACTTCGCTGACTTGGCGGCCATAGTACGGAAATACTGTGCGATGGAAAGTTCCTGGAAAACCCAAACGCAATTTTGGGATAATCCGGCTCTAGCAAAACCCCCAGTCCGAACTAAAAGGGTGCACTCTCGTAAGTCGCCCGACTCAATTACAAAGAAGCAAAAGCCCACTACAGGGCGTGGAACCGTATTGGAGGAATGGCTCAACAGGCCCTACAAAATCCATAGTACACCGGATACCATATCAACACACAGCCTTAGAGCATGTTGGGTACTCCGGCAGGTGGCCAAAAGCGGTGAGGATCTTCTCACCCAAAATACCTCAGAGCACCTTCCCACAGATAACAACACAGTATTAACGGTCTTCGAGACATTCGCCTCAAATAATAGGCGTAAGCGAGCACTCCGTAGCCTCGCCGAAGTTTGCCATGTGGCAGCAATAAATCCATGGAGCGACACGGCTATCACCTTCAATGCCAGTGACGAACCTAAATTCCGAACAGCCCGAGCACCAGCCGCTTTGGTCCTCAGTCCAATTGTGGACGGCTTTCGGCTCACTAAGGTGCTCATGGATGGCGGCAGCGGATTAAACCTCATTTATGAGGAAACTCTCCAAAAATGGAAATAGACAGCAACCGTATTGAGCAAAGCAGTACGACCTTCTGAGGAATCATCCCTAGTTGGGAGGTACGTTGCGCTGGGAAAATCACACTTGATGTGGTATTCGGCACTCCGGAGAATTACAGGTCCGAAGAAATTACATTCCAAGTGGCCCCGTTCAGTAGCGGATACCACGCCCTTCTAGGGCGGGAGGCATTCACGATTTTTCAAGCCATACCCCATTACGGGTACATGAAGCTCAAAATGCCCGGACCCAAGGGAATTATCACTCTAGCTAGTGATCCGGACATAGCACTCCGCGCCGAGAACAAAACAGCCGCACTAGCCCTCGAGGCATTATCCGAAGCCCTTGTGGCGGAGGAGTTAACCGCGCTGCGCTCCACGGTGGACAGGGACGACGTGATACTAGACAAAAGATCCAAGTCCACCTCCTTTAAACCAGCGGACGAAATAGTTAAATTCCAAGTCCATCCAACGGACCCTACAAAAACAGCATCCATTGGGGCACAGTTAGACCCCGCTGTAGACGCCGCACTACGGGAGTTTCTGCGCGAGAATTGGGATATATTCGCCTGGCATCCTTCAGACATGCCAGGAATCCCACGCAGATTGGCCGAGCATAGCCTTAATATTCTAAAAGGATTCAAGCCAGTCAAGCAGACTCTTCGGCGTTTCTCTGAACCTAAGCAACAAGCCATGGGAGAGGAGCTGGCCAAGCTACTGGAAGCCAGATTCATTAAAGAAATAAAAACATCCCGATTGGCTAGCAAACCTGGTGATGGTACCAAAGAAGGACAAATCCTGGCGCCTATGTGTCGACTTCAAAGACCTTAATAAGGCTTGCCCAAAGGATCCCTTCCCACTCCCTCGCATCGATCAAATCATCGACGCTACCGCAGGACACGAATCATTGTGCTTCCTCGACACATACTCCAGTTACCACCAGATTAAGATGGCGGAGTCTGATCAAGCCGCAACGGCATTTATAACACCATACGGCCCCTTATGCTTTAACACAATGCCCTTCGGGCTCAAAAACACCGGCACAACATACCAGCGCATGATCCAGACATGTCTGGAAAAGCAGATTGGTAAGACTGTGGAGGCATATGTAGACGATGTGGTTATTAAAACCAGACACGTCGACTATTTAATAGATGACTTGAGGCTCACGTTCACCAATCTCCGAACATACGACATTAAGCTCAATCCGGAAAAATGCGTTTTCGGCGTTCCCGCCGGAAAGCTCCTGGGCTTAATCGTCTCCAGTAGAGGAATTGAAGCAAATCCGGCTAAAATCTGAGCTCTGTCATAGTTGGCTATCCCAACTGACCTCAAGCAAATCCAGAAATTGACTGGATACATGGCGGCTTTAAACTGCTTTATCTCCCGATTAGGAGAAAAGGCACTTCCCCTTTATCGCCTTCTTCGGCGCACCGAACACTTCGAGTGGACGGACGCAGCCACGACCGGACTAGAAGAAATAAAAGCCATCCTGGCCACCAACCCAATCCTAGCCGCGCCGACTGTTGGTGAACCAATGCTATTATATATAGCGGCAACTCACCAAGTTGTAAGCGCAGTGCTCGTCGTCGAACGAGAGATGGACGGACATAAACTCCCACTTCAAAAGCCGGTATTATGTATCCACCGCCCTCACTCCATGCAAATCACAGTACCCACATTACCAAAAGATAGCATACGCGGTATTTATGGCATCCAAAAATTACGACACTACTTTCAAGAGTGTTCGATTACGGTGGCCTCCGAAGTACCACTCAATGACATAATAAACAACCGCGATGCCACGGGCCGGATTGCCAAATGGGCCATCGAGCTCCTCCCGTTCGACATAACATATAAGCCACGACGAGCCATTAAGTCGCAAGTACTGGCCGATTTCGTAGCCGAATGGACAGAAGCCGAACTCCCTAAAGAGTACGGCGCATACTCCAATTGGATCATGCACTTCGACGGCTCTAAAATGCTGGCTGGTCTGGGGGCTGGCGTCGTCCTGACATCCCCCACCGGAGATACGGTGCAATACGTGCTCCAAATACTATATACAGACTCCAACAACGCAGCCGAATACGAGGCCCTACTACACGGCCTCCGGATGGCAGTCTCCATGGGCATCCAACGCCTAGAGGTGCGTGGGGACTCGAACCTCGCAATATCCCAAATAAATGGAGACTTTGATGCCAAGGATCCGAAAATGGCGGCATATCGCAACGCCGTCCTCAAAATGTCAGCTCGGTTCGAGGGGCTTGAATTCCATCATGTGGCTCGGGAAAACAACCAGGCGGCGGACATCCTAGCCCGTATCGGCGCTAAACGCGACCCTGTCCCACCGAACATCTTCCTGGAAAGACTGTTTAAACCATCCGTGGTATGGGAAGGGGACACCGGCAAAAATAGTCCGGACCCGGCCACAACCCCAGATGCCGAACACTCTGACACAATCGGAGGCTCTGCCACCGAAATAACACCTTCAGCCCACGTGATAATGGCCGTCATCGCCCCGTGGACAGAACCATTCCTGGCCTACCTAACCAGACAGGAATTACCCGAGGACCAAAACGAGGCCCGCTGCATAGTGCGGCGATCTAAAGCCTACAAGGTCCATGAGGGAGAGCTTTATAAGAAAAGCACAACTGGAGTCCTTCAAAGGTGCATCTCCGAAGAGGAAGGGCGGAAGCTTTTGGCAAAAATTCATGCCGGACTCGGCGGCCACCACGCCGCAGCCCGGGCCCTTGTAAGCAAGGCCTTCCGTACAGGTTTTTATTGGCCGACGGCCCGGGCAGATGCACAGCATCTGGTACAGCATTGTGTCGGTTGCCAGCTTTTTGCAAACCAAAGCCACATGCCACCTACCGCCCTCCAAACAATCCCCATTACTTGGCCCTTTGCGGTCTGGGGGCTCGATATGGTCGGACCCCTCAAAGGGGGAACCCATAAGAGAAAATACTTACTGGTCATGGTGGATAAATTCACCAAATGGATAGAAGCCAAACCTGTCAAAACGGCTGAATTCGGACCGGTGATAGACTTCATATCCGGGGTTGTACACTGTTATGGCGTCCCCCACAGCATCATCACTGACAACGGCACGAATTTATAGCCGACGAGGTGAAACTTTGGTGCAGCAACATGGGCATCAAGCTCGATTATGCTTCTGTCTATCATCCGCAAACTAACGGTCAAGTCGAACAAGCGAATGGTCTTATCATGAGCGGCATTAAACCCAGATTAGTCCGGTCTTTAAAGGAATCAGACACTCATTGGGTAGAGGAGCTCGACTCCGTACTATGGGGGCTGCGGACCATGCCGAATCGCACTAACGGATACACACCGTTTTTTATGGTGTACGGCGCTGAGGCGGTGCTGCCTTGCGACATAATTCATGACTCACCTCGAGTGCGCATGTACGAAGAAAGAGAGGCCGAGCTCGATCGGCAGGACAGTTTGGATGCCCTGGAGGAGGAGCGCGACGTGGCAAAAGCTCGTTCCGCATTCTATCAGCAACAGGCTCGAAGGTATCAAAGCAGAGAAGTGCGGGCCAAAACCTATAACGTTGGCGAACTAGTTCTACGCCTGCCGGAGAAGAAAAAGAACAAGCTCAAGCCCAAATGGGAAGGTCCCTTCATTATCGACCAGGTTCTGACCGGTGGAGCGTACCGTCTGCGGGATGCATCGAATAATCGACTCGAGCCAAACCCATGGAACGCAGCCAGACTCCGAAGATTCTACGCCTAGCGCCGGACTCTATGTTCGTCTCCTTACCTCCAGGAAATTTTTGCACACCTGTTTTTTCTCTCTTTCTTTCCCTCTTTTCTCTTCAAGGCCCTAAGGGGCTACATTTGTGTCTTGGTTACACAATCTTGACGCGCTAACCGCGCTCAATATACCTGGGGGCTTCCTATACAGAAGCTTAATCTAATTACCTTTCCGGGCTTTATGCCCCGCACATGTGTTATTCTTCCGCATGTACTTTCTTCGCCATTATATGCATCGATATGACTTAAGTTTTGGCCAAGCTGGGTTGCCTGGCTCTTGTATTTATGCCCTACGTTCCCGTTAATTCGGCTAGGGCATAAGGGGAGCACCTCTGCGATTGTTACTGCCGGGTCAGTCGGATGTGTACCTCAGACTAGGTGAAGCCGAAAGCTAGCGTTCTTAAGGGAATATTCGGTCGATGAATAAAAGATGACTTTCACTTAAATTACTACACGCCCCAGATGTTTTTAACATGCGTCTCACAGTTCGGACATGCACATTAGGGCATGCGTACCCAGGGAAAGGAACCCTTAATGGAACTATTCTCCCTGGAAGATGTTTCTTACTATCCATGTAATATAACATAGCTAGTTGGGTACTTGTCTATTCAAGCACTTATGACCCCTACGCCTGGTTTCCCTGCATACCACGGTTTTTGTATAACCGAGTGGGTATTCGGATACACTCCGGACTATCGGGTCCAGAGGTTGAAGCAAAAAGGTCCGCCATGACAAATGATTTACAATCCGGCTAGGGACATTACATATGTCACTTGAAGTACACAGTCACTAAGACTGATTAAATTCTTCTTCTATACCCTCCAATAGGCTGTCTAGCCTACAATCCTGTTGGGAATACTTTGCGGCTAATGGGAATACTTTGCGGCTAATTCTACTTTATCATACACTAAACTGACGGGGATCTCTTTCCCATCGGGCCCCACAGGTCCGACCTCGGCCATGTGGTTAGGGTCAGCCTTGGTATATCGTGTCTTCACCATAGCCCAGGCTTCCCTCGCACCTTGTCGGCATGCTGTTATTTTCCATAATCGGAAGCGCCGCCGCGCTCCCTTGAGGTTCTCTATAAGCTCCCCCATGCCTCCTGGCGGGGACGCGGATGGCCACAAGGCTTGAGCAATACTCTGCATCACCTGCCGAACTTGTTCGCGCAGTTGTGAGAGCTCTGGTAGAAGATCACCCGAAGACCCGGGCATCTCCTCCACGGGACGACCCATTAGCATACCCGCAGACATAACGCTATTGCAGGCTTCTCCGCCGAACTCCTTTAAAAAGTTCGTTCAAGCACTTACTAAAAATGTCGCGCTGAAGCCGTTTATTCTCCTACACGGAGTCCGCAAGCTGGGCTCGGACATCCTTTAGTTCCACGCCCAGCCGGATATTGGCATCTTGGAGATCATTTTTCTCCTACCTGACTCGCGTCAGCACGCGCTCGCCAGCATTTCGCTGTCGATCATCACGTGCCGTATCCGCCTCCACGGCCTCCGGATTCACTCCGGGGCCACCTGCAACATCTATTGTTAGGTGTGCATGCATGCCGCATACTACCTGGTACCGATATTCTTTGCAATAGACAAAAAAGTTACCAGGGGACCCTTTTTGGACTCCTTCAATGCGGCAACAGCGGCTTCCAGCTGGGCCTTGCATTCGTCCAGCTCTTGAGACAGTTGGGAATTCTTCTTCGTAAGAACCTGCACAAATAATGATCCTTAAATCAGTTGCGTCAACTGTTTCAAGTCTCAGGGGCTACTGATACATATAATCGTCAGATTTGCTTACCCGTATATCCCTTACATACTGGTCCGTGGCTCTGGCTAGACCATTTTGAGCAGCACGGAGGTACGCGTCTCCAGAATTGAAGGCATCAAATGCCTCTGGTGAGAAGCAAGCGTCACGGAGTACGGCCCGGCGACGCCTATGATTCATGGCGCTCTCCACTTCTGAATTTGTAGCGGATAGTCTATCCGCATCCTCTGTAGGAGGAGCATCCGGCGTCCGCCCCATGTTGGCCTCCGCCTCTGTGTCCGGCCCTGGAGCCCGACTGGTGGAACCGTGATCGGCAGCCTCTCCGGATATACTCCGGCGAGCGTTTTTTCTATTAAAGAAGCATGGACGTCATTGCATTTTGGGAAAGACGACAACCATGGAGCGAGGTTTTGTGTCATACCTCTGCGACGGCGTCTCCGTCCTGACCGCCTTCCTTTTTGGCCTACCCGGCTTCGGTGCCTCTTGTTGGCGAGTTGCTGCGGGTTCGGCACGGCGTCCTGAATGCCTTCCCTGTAAAACACCGTTTTGTACGGTAGGTGAAGTGTCTAAAAGGGGATCCTATTTTTGGGAGTTGGGATTTTGGTTTTTCTTACGTGCGACGCAGGGAGCAGTCCGGGATAGTCGGCCGTTATGGCCACCATGGCGTCATCGCAGCTCAATTGATAGAATTGCCTGTCTATCAGCTCCACGAATATGTCCGGATCCTCTTCGAGTCCGGGACCGAGGGCCCGGCCAGGGTCCTCTGGTTGTGGAGATGGGCTGTTGACCTCCCTTACAGCTTTTCGCAGTTCCTGCCGTAAAATGGCAAGGTGAGTACCTACGACGAAGAATGCGGGAAGAATGGGAGTAAAGAGGTATAACTCACCCAGCTTGGAGGGTTGTACATGGAGAATCCATCCCGTGGCTTGATACGGATGAACTCCTCTTCCTCTCCCTTGAACAACTCGGACAGAATTTTTGCTAAAGCAGCAGCGGAGTCCGGTCCCTTACGCCCGCAACAGGTGGCATCATCTTCCCCGTTAAAACACCACATGGGGTGCCCTCGATATTGAAGTGGCTGCACTCCCCGAGTTATGCATATTGACATAACCTCGATTAATGTCAATCCTGGTTGAGCCAGCGCTTTAATCCGGTTCATCAGGTAAAGGACTTCTCCGTTGTCTTCCTCCTGGGGGCTCCGTGGGCGCCAGCTTCGGCGTTTCTTCAAAAGAGCATTGTTGAACTCAGGAAGACCCCGCCGAACAGGGTCTGGAAGGGGGACGTCCTCCATATAAAACTACTCCGAAGGCCAGTCTTCAGACGTCTTCTTTGGAGTACCGGACAGGTATCCGGTTTCGGCGATGCGCCATATTTCGGCTCCGCCAAATTGATAAAGTGACCCCTTCTGTGTGCGGGGCACAAGGCAAAATAACCTTTTCCACAGCTTGAAATGAGCCTCGCAGCCCAGAAATAGCTCGCAAATGGCAACATAGCCGGCGATATGTAATATGGAAGCAGGGGTGAAATTATGCAGTTGGAGACCGTAAAACTCCAGGAGCCCGCGGAGGAACGGATGAATTGGAAATCTGAGTCCCCTTAGTAAGTAAGGAACAAGGCACACCCGCTCCCCCTTAGAGGGGTTGGGGAAGCTCTCCGCTTGCTCCCCGCCATTATAGGTGGCGAGCCCGGCTCGGACGGGGACCATATACGCTGGAGGGAGAAATCCCTGAGTCTGCAGCTCTACTAATCAAATGTGTGGGACTGAACACCTCTCCCAATCACCGGGCTTAGGGCTACGGGAGCGGGAGGAGGAGCTGCAGTTGTCGGCCATGTTGGAGTGGATTTTTTTCCGAAGCACGCTCCGATGGATTCTCGCCGTGGGAGGATGGTATGGATTGGATCTAAGAATCCCCATCCCTTTAATAAAAAAATTATTTACCTGGCTAGGGGGCGAATGTTAAAACGCCCTGGCTCCTCGTATTCGTTCGACTCGTGGAAGATAGCCCTTATTGAGCACAAAAGCCAAGAAGTCCAACATTTATCGGGCCGGACACTACTTAACAGACATTCAAGATTTGGAGAAGAACCCGCCTTGCAATGCTGAAGACAATACTGCGCGCTGGACTCAACGTCATTGAAGCCTGGTTCGGGGGCTACTGAGGGAGTCGTGGATTAGGGGGTCTCTGGACAGCCGGACTATATCCTTTGGCCGGACTGTTGGACTATGAAGATACAAGATTGAAGACTGCGTCTCGTGTCCGGATGGGACTTTACTTGGCGTGGAAGGCAAGCTAGGAAATACGAATATGTATATCTCCTCCTTTGTAACCGACCTTGTGTAACCCTAGCCCCCTCCGGTGTCTATATAAACCGGAGGGTTTTAGTCCGTAGGACAACATACAATCATACCATAGGCTAGCTTCTAGGGTTTAGCCTCTTTGATCTCATGGTAGATAAACTCTTGTACTACTCATATCATCAAGAACAATCAAGCAAGACGTAGGGTATTACCTCCATCAAGAGGGCCTGAACTTGGGTAAACATCGTGTCCCCTGCCTCATGTTACCATCCGCCTTAGACACACAGTTTGGGACCCCCTACCCGAGATCCGCCGGTTTTGACACCGACAATGCTCATCATTCAAATATTTTGTGCCAAACATTTTATTGAGTTCTTCTTCTAACAACTGAGCACAATTTTCCGAACCATCATTTTCAAGAAAGATATTATAAAGATGATCAATAATATGATGCAACCTCAATTCCATTTTCTTGTAGTTTTCTTTTTATAAACCAAACTTGTGATAAAACAAGAAACTAAAAGATTCAATCGCAAGATCTAAAGATATACCTTCATGCACTCACCTCCCCGACAACGGCGCCAGAAAAGAGCTTGATGTCTACTACGCAACTTTATTCTTGTAGACACGTGTTGGGCCTCCAAGCGCAGAGTTTTGTAGGACAGTAGCAATTTTTCCTCAAGTGGATGAGCTAACGTTTATCAATCCATGAGAGTTGTAGGATGAAGATGGTCTCTCTCAAATGACCCTGCAATCAAATACAAGAAATCTCTTGTGTCCCCAACACAACCAATACAATGGCAAATTGTATAGGTGCACTAGTTCGGCGAAGAGATGGTGATAAAAGTGTAATATGGATGGTAGAAATATATTTTTATAATCTGAATAAATAAAAATAGAGGAGTTCATGTATGCACTATGTGTTAATGCTTTGTTCCGGTTCTCTATTAAAAGGAGGCCTTAATATCCCTCAGTTTCCAATATGGACCCTGCTGCCACGGGAGGGTAGGACAAAAGACGCCATGCAAGTTCTTTTAATAAAGCACGTATGACTATTTACGGAATACATTCCTACATTATATCATCCAACAAGTCACCGATCCAACTACTACTATCATCACTGTTACACTTGCTACAAAATTACTGCTATCACTATTACTGTTACTATTGCTGCTATCACTACTATCAAAACTATCAAACTACTTTGCTACTGATCGCTTTGCTGCAGATCATTAATCTCCAGGTGTGGTTGAATTGACAAGTTAGCTGCTGATACCTTCAAATATTCTTTGGCTCCCCTTGTGTCAAATCTATAAATTTCGGTCGAATACTTTACCCACGAAAACTGTTGTGATCCCCTATACTTGTGGGTTATCAATTCTCAAGGCGGTTGATTTTTTTAATTCTTTGGGGCACAATCTGTTGAAGAGGATATCGCAAGCTTGAGCACTGTATTGCAACATCTTCAACTCTTCTGTGGTTGCTTCACGATTCGGTTCTCTTACATCTTCGAAGAATTCACCAAACCAATACACACAATAGCCCAAACTATGGGGTCATGTCCAAGAATATGCATTTTCATCTTATGCTTCCAACTAGAAAAATTAGTACCATCAAAGCAAGGACCTCTACGGTGGTAATTTCTCTGCTAGACGCCATACTCTCCTTGGTTGTGAAACCAAGTATGATCACCAAAGCTATGGAAATCAAGGAAAATGGAGACCAAAGCTCTGATAGCACTTGTAGGATGGAAAATAGGTCTGAGGGGGTGATTAGACTACTTGACCAAAAAAATCTAACATTTTCCCAATTTTAAGCCTTGGCAGATTTTAGCAACTTAGCACGAGTCAAACAATCAACCTATACACATGAAATTCTAAGAGTATAGCAGCGGAATGTAAAACATTGCATATGAAGGTAAAGGGAAGGGTTCGGAGAAGGCAAATGCAATGTAGACACGGAGATTTTTGGCGTGGTTCCGATAGGTGGTGCTATTGTACGTCCATGTTGGTGGAGACTTCAACCAACAAAGGGTAACGGTTGCGCGAGTCCACGGAGGGCTCCACCCATGAAGGGTCCACGAAGAAGCAACCTTGTCTATCCCACCATGGCCATCGCTCATGAAGGACTTGCCTCACTTGGGTAGATCTTCATGAAGTAGGCGATCTCCTTGCCCTTACGAACTCCTTGGTTCAACTCCACAATCTTGCCAGAGCCTCCCAAGTGACACATAACCAATCTAGGAGATACCACTAACCAAAAGGTAATAGATTGTGTGTTGATGATGAACTCCTTGCTCTTGTGCTTCAAATGATAGTCTCCCCAACACTCAACTCACTCTCATAGATTTGGCTATGGTGGAAAGATGATTTGAGTGCAAAGCAACTTGGCGAAGGCTAGAGATCAAGATTCTTGTGGTTGGATTGGAATATCTTGGTCTCAACACATGAGTAGGTGGTTCTCTCTTAGAAAATGAGTAATGGACGTGTAGGCATGTTTTGATGACTCTCTCTTGAAAAGATAAGGGGGTGGGTGGTATATATAGCCTCCACACAAAATCTAACCATTACACACATTTGACCCAACTCGGTGAGACCAAAATCCCTGTCGATGAGACCGAACTGATTAGGGTTTCTGGCTATGGCTATGCCAAAGGAACTCGGTGGCGCCAGGCCAATTTTGACTTTAGGTTTAGGACGTATTTAGATATGAGAAAGTGGTTGACGGCTTTGGATCATATCACAAAGCATTTTGAGCAAGTAGATCATTAAACAACACCTCATCCCCTTTTAATAGTATTGGCTCTTCCTATGGACTCAATGTGATCTTGGATCACTAAAATAGAAATGTAGAGTCTTGAGCTTTTGCCAATATTTGTCCTTAGCATTTTGAGGGGTCCGGATCTCTAGTCCATGCCATGCCAATCATTGAACTTTTTGAAATATTCAACTTGAATGGATATTAGTTCAATGAGCTATATGTTGTTATGAATTACCAAAACCACCCGAGGATTAGTTATACTTTCAACATAGGTTCCAAAAGGACACGTAAAGGTGGTTTTCTCTTGATCAGATTGTGACACAGGTATTTGAGAGAAACTAGAATATCCATCAAGAAAACAAAAGTGTGTTTTCTTAGATAATCTTTCTAGCATTTGATCAATAAAAGGCAAGGGGTAATGATCTTTTCTAGTAGCTTTGTTTAATTTCCTGAAATCAATTACTATTCTATAGCCAGTTACAATTCTTTGTGGGATAAGTTCATTTTTATCATTAGGAACAACAGTAATTCCTCCCTTCTTAGGGACACAATGGACATGACTTACTCATCTACTATCAGCTATGTGATAGATTATACCTGCTTCTAGAAGCTTTAGTATTTTAGTTATTACCACTTCTTTCATCTTAGGATTCAATCGTCATTGGTGATCAACAACGGGTTTAGCATCAGGTTCCATATTAATCTTGTGCTGACAGAGAGTGGGACTAATGCCCTTAAGATCATCAAGAGTATATCCAATAGCAGCACGGTGCTTCCTCAGATTTTTAATAATCTTTCTTCTTCATGTTCTGAAAGGTTAGCACTAATAATAACATGATATATCTTTTTCTCATCAAGATAAGCATAGTTCATAGTGTCAGGCAATTGCTTTAATTCAAACACATTATCACCTTTAGGTGGAGGAGGACCCCCGAGAATTTCAACACGCAAATTGTGCTTAAGGATAGGTTGTTGTTCAAAGATTTTTTTATCTATTTCATTTCTTTCATGCAAGTGCATATCATTTTCATGGTCTAACAAATATTGTTCTAGTGGATTAGTAGGAGGTATGGCAATAGAAGCAAGACCAATTATTTCATCCTTACTAGGTAATTCTTTATTATGAGGTTGTCTACGAAACTTAGAGAAATTAAACTCATGAGAAACATCACCAAAATTAACATTGACAGTTTCTTTCTCACAATATATCTTAGCATTGACAGTGTTCAAGAAGGGTCTACCAAAAATTATGGGACAAAAGTCATCTTGTGGGGAACCAAAAACTAGAAAATCAGTAAGGCATTTTATTTTCCCACACAAGACTTCGACATCTCTAACTATCCCAAGTGGTGTGATGGTGTCTCTATTTGCTAATTTAATAGTGACATCAATGTCTTCTATTTCGGCGGGTGCTATATCATTCATAATTTCTTGGTATAAGGTAAAAGGAATATCACTCACACTAGCACCCATATAACATAAACCATGATAACTATGATCTCCTATTTTTATCGAGACAACAGTCATGCTAACAACTGGTCTATGTTTATCTTTAGTACCTGGTTTTGCAATTCTAGAAGCTTCATCACAGAAATAAATAACATGCCCATCAATGTTTTCGACAAAGAGATCTTTAACCATAGCAACACTAGGTTCTACTTTAATTTGTTTAGAGGGTTTATGTGCTTTAATATTACTTTTGCGAACCACAGCTGAAACCTTAGCATGTTCCTTTATCCTAACAGGGAAAGGTGGTTTTTCAATATAAACAGTAGACACAACTGGGTCAACATTGTAAATGATAGTTTCATCTTTAGCTTTAACCGGTTCTTTGATTTCTTCTTTAATAGGGGGTGATATTTAAACCACTTCTCCTTAGGGAGATCAGCACGAGTAGCAAATGATTCACAAAAAGAGGCTACTATCTCAGTGTCAAGTCCATATTTTGTGTTAAACTAGTGAAAAGCATCTGTATTCATAAAAGATTTAGCACAATCAAACTCAAGCTTAATACCTGACTCTTTACCTTTGTCGATTTCCCAATCTTCAGAGATGCGTTTAATTATTTCTAAAAGATCCCAACTGAATTCAATAGTCTTCTTTATATAATAATCGACACATGAAGTATCGAGCATAGGTTGATCATTACGAGAAAGCCGAGCATAACAATTTTGAATAATGATTTGTCTCGAGAGCTCATGATTTGCGAATGAATATAACATTTACTTAAGCCTCCCCCAAGCTAGAGTGATACTTTCTCCTTCACGAGGCCAAAAATTATATATATATTTCCGATCATGATGAACTAGATGCATAGGATATTTTTTGGTGAAATTTCAATTTCAATCGATTCTAGTTCCAAGATCCAATATCATCGCATAGCCTATACCATGTCAATGCTTTTACCTTAAAAGATAAAGGGAAAACCTTCGTATTAGCTTCATCTCCGGGCAAACCTACAAGCTTAAATAATCCACAAATTTCATCCACATGTATCAGATGCATATCTGGATGTTCCGTTCCATCTCCTGCATGAGGATTACCTAGCAGTTGTTCTATCATACTCGAAGAAATTTCATAACCAATAATTTTAGTAGGTTGAGGAGCAACTAATTGTGCCTCCGATCAAGGTGAAGATACCCCGAACAAGCCCCTTAGAGGATTTATTTTTCCATAGTAGCAAGTGACAATAAATTTTAGCACGTGATATAAAATTTTCCTTACCGATTTCCACTTACCACGAGCGCTTCACTCCCCAGCAATGGCACCAAAAGAGTCTTGATGGCCCACAAGTATAGGGGATCAATCATAGTCCTTTTGATAAGTAAGAGTGTCGAACCCAACGAGGAGCAGAAGGAAATGACAAGCGGTTTTCAGCAAGGTAATTTCTGCAAGCACTGAAATAGTAGGTAACAGATAGTTTGATAGCAAGATAGTTTGTAATGAGCAAGTAGCGGTAACGGTAACAAAAGTGCAACAAGTTAGCCCAATCCTTTTGTGGCAAAGGATAGTCCAGAACTATGTCTTATGATAAGCAAAGCGTTCTTGAGGGCACACAAGAATTTTATCTAGTCACATATGGATCCAAATCAGCCCCTTACGGAATAGCGCATAAACTCGGGTTTAAGCTTCTGTCACTCTAGCAACCCATCATCTAATAACTATTCCACAATTCATTTCCTTAGGCCCAAATATGGTGAAGTTTCATGTAGTCGTTGTTCACATAACACCACTAAGGGAATCTCAACATACATATCATCAAAATAACAAACACATATCAAATTCACATGATTACTTGCAACATGACTTCTCCCATGGCCTCAAGAACAAAGGTAACTACTCACAAATTATATTAATGCTCAAGACTAGAGGGGTATTAAATTGCATAATGGATCTGAACATATAATCTTCCACCAAATAAACCATATAGCAATCAACTACAAGATGTAATCAACACTACTAGTCACCCACAAGTACCAATCTGAGGTTCCGGCACAAAGATTGATCACAAGAGATGAACTAGAGTTTGAGATGAGATGGTGTTGTTGAAGATGGTGATGAATATTGGCCTCCCAAAGATGAGAGGGTTGTTGGTGATGACGATGGCTTCGATTTGCCCCTCCGGGAGGGAAGTTCCCTCGACGGAATCGCTCCGCCGGAGGGAAAAGTGCTCATGCCCAAGTTCCGTCGCGAGACAGCGGTATTCCATCCCGAAAGTCCTCTCCTATTTTTTTTCTAGGTCAAAAGACCTCATATACCAGAAGATGGGAACCGGAGGTGGGCTGGGCTGCCCACAACCCACCAAGGCGCGCCTGGTGGGCCTGGCGTGCCCTGGTGTTTTGTGGGACCGGACAGCCCCCTTCTGGTAGTTATATCCTCCAATATTCATTATATATTCCACAATAATTCTTCGTAAAATTTCAGCTCATTTGGAGATGTGCATAATAGGTATCTCTGGCATAGCTTTTTCAGGTCTAGAATTCCAGCTAGCGGCATTCCCCCTCTTTGTGTAAACCTTGCATATTATGAGATAAAAGGCATTAGAATTACTCCAAAAAGTGTTATTATGCATAAAAACATTATAAATAATAGTAGGAAAACATGATGCAAAAGGGACGTATGATGTATCTCTGGTTGTAAGGCATTCAACATGCCTTCTTTCAATGTCATTGGGTGAGAAAGATCTAGAGAATTATAGGAATGAAAGGTGTCATAGTGGTGCTTGCTCATTGAAAAAGGAAGGGTCTCCCATGCTCGGTGACCTACTATTGAACAATAATGCAAAAAGGCACATCTTCTACTTGTTGTCCAGCGCAAAGACATGGTCACACAAGTATTCGGTACATCTAGTGGGAGAGGTAGTAGGCCACTCATGACGAGGTCGTCTAGCAGTAGGCTAAGACAACCCAAGTGATTTCCATAGTAGCTAGTAATTATTTAGGGAAATTATAGAGGAGCGGGCGGTATAGAGAGGTATGGGCGGGGAAGACAAAGGAGGGATGTGTCAAGCTTAATTTCGATGCTTCTTTCAACATCAACAATTGTTATGGAGGCTTGGGGATTATTATTCGAGAAGAATGGTACTTTTGGTGACAGACTGTAGTAGTATCCCATTTGTTGATCATGCAACTATGGTCGAAGTTCGGACCTCGGAGATGGTCTAATTCTTGTTGGTAATGTTAGTGTAACAGACTAATTTGAGATCGACTGCATGGAAGATATAGAGGTGGTGCATTATTGAGGCAACTCGATTGGGCTGGATCTACGAATAATGTACCATTTTATACCGTGGTTTTGATTATGTTGCCATTAGTCATTGTCCTAAGGAAGCTAATTTGGCCACTGATGTTTTAGCAAGTAAAGCGATGGGCCCGAGGCACTATTGTGTGGAAAGTTGAGCATTCAAATTTTCTGGTTGATGTAATCACAAACAATATATCTCTGTTTGCAAATAATATAATCTGCCATGATGGCTTCCCCTAGTAGAATGACATTTTTTATAGGAAAAAAGTTTATGCTCTTTAGGAAGGTGGTCTTCTCGTAAATCAACTAGGTGTGATGGTAGGAATTACTAAAGTGTCCACGGCATAAGGAGTATAATGAAGTCAGGGCCAAGCACTTGAGGAACTTAGGTGGAAGTTCATGTCCCGGTTTGGATTGCCAACATGTAATACGTCTCACATGTATCTATATTTTTTTATTATTTCATGCTATTATAATATCACTTTTGAATACTTCTTATAACAATTTTTATTAATTTTCTGGACTAACCTATTACTTTAGTGTCTAGAGTCAGTTGCTATTTCCTGCATGCTTTTGACTTTTTAGAAAATCCATATCTATGGAGACAAAAATCCTGGGATTATAATATGTTTTTTCCAAGATAGGGGGAGTCTAGAAAGTATTGGGACCTGCCGGGGGGCTACCCAGGGACCACATGCAGCCTAGTGGCGCGGCCACGGGCACCCATGTGGCATGGCCATGTGGGCCCATCTGAGTACCGCCTTACGTCCTAACATTTTGCCTATAAATCTAAAAAATGAGAAACCCTCGAAACCATTTTTTGCGATTTTTTTGCCGTCGCAAGTTCCCGTTTCGGGGATATGCAATTCGGAGGCCTGTTCCGACACCCTGCCGGAGGGGTAATTCGTCACCAGAGCCATCTTCATAAACCTTGCTGCCTCCATGGTCATGTGTGAAAATTTTCCTTAGAACCTTATGTTGGGGAACACAGTATTTAAAAAATTTTCCTACGATCACGCAAGATCTATCTAGGAGATGCATATCAACGAGAGGGGAGAGTGTGTCTACGTAACCTTGTAGACCGAAAGCGGAAGCGTTAAGTAACGCGGTTGATGTAGTCGAACGTCTTCGCGATCCAACCGATCAATTACCGAACGCACGGCACCTCCGCGATCTGCACACGTTCAGCTCGGTGACATCCCTCAAACTCTAGATCCAGCTGATACCGAGGGAGAGTTTCGTCAGCACGACGGCGTGTTGACGGTGATGATGAAGTTACCGACGAAGGGCTTCACCTAAGCACTACGACAATATAATCGAGGTGGAAAACTATGGAGGGGGGCACCGCACATGGGTAAGACAAATCTTGGAGTGCCTTTGGGGTGCCCCTTCCCACATATATAAAGGAGGGGGAAGAGGAGGCCGTCCTAGGAGGGCGCGCCTATAGGGGGAGTCCAACTAGGATTCCCAATCCTAGTTGGAGTCCCCTTCCTTTTCCAAGAGGGGAGAGAGGGAAGGAGTAGGAGAGGGAGAAGGAAAGAGAGGGGGGCACCCCCTCCCTAGTCCAATTCGGACTTGCCATGGGGGGGCGGCCACCCCTTGAAGCCCTTCTCTCCTTTCTTGTATGGCCCATCAAGGCCCACTACTTCCCCCGACGAATTCCCGTAACTTTCCGGTACTCCGAAAAATACTCGAACCACTCGGAACCTTTCCGATGTCCGAATATAGCCTTCCAATATATTGATCTTTACATCTCGACCATTTCGAGACTCCTCGTCATGTCCGTGATCTCATCCGGGACTCAGAACAACCATCGGTACATCAAATCACATAACTCATAATATAATTCATCATCGAACGTTAAGCGTGCGGACCCTACGGGTTCGAGAACTATGTAGACATGACCGAGACTCATCTCCAGTCAATAACCAATAGCGGAAACTTGATGCTCATATTGGTTCCTACATATTCTACGTAGATCTTTATCGGTCAAACTACATAACAACATACATTGTTTCCTTTGTCATCGGTATGATACTTGCCTGAGATTCGATCGTCGGTATCTCAATACCCAGTTCAATATCATTACCGGCAAGTCTCTTTACTCGTTTCCGTAATGCTACATCCCGTAACTAACTCATTAGTTACATTGCTTGCAAGGCTTATAGTTATGTGTATCCGGTATTCGGGAGTTGCATAATCTCATCGGGGACACCCGTAGAGCATCCTTCTAATCACCCGGTTATGTTGTGACGTTTGATAGCACACTAAGTGTTCCTCCGGTATTCGGGAGTTGCATAATCTCATAGTGATCGGAACATGTATAAGTTATCGAGAAAGCAATAGCAATAAACTAAACGTCATAGTGCTAAGCTAATGGATGGGTCTAGTCCATCACATCATTCTCTAATGATGTCATCCCGTTCATCAAATGACAATACATGTCTATGGCTAGGAAACTTAACCATCTTTGATTAACGAGCTAGTCTAGTAGAGGCATACTAGGGACACTCTGTTTGTCTATGTATTCACACATGTACTAAGTTTCCGGTTAATACAATTCTAGCATGAATAATAAACATTTATCATGATATAAGGAAATATGAATAACAACTTTATTATTGCCTCTAGGGCATATTTCCTTCAGTCTCCCACTTGCACTACAGTCAATAATCTAGTTCACATCATGATATGATTTCATACCAATAATTCACATCTTTATGTGATTAGTTCACATCTTCATGTGACTAATACCCAAAGGGTTACTAGAGTCATTAATCTAGTTCACATCGCTATGTGATTAACACCCAAAGAGTGATCATGTTTTGCTTGTGAGAGAAGTTTAGTCTACGGGTCTGCAACATTCAGATCCATATGTATTTTGCAAATTTCTATGTCTACAATACTTTGCATGGAGTTACTCAATCTAATTGCTCCCACTTTCAATATGTATCTAGATCGAGACTTAGAGTCATCTAGATCCGTGTAAAAAGCTTGCACCGACGTAACTCTTTACGACGAACTCTTTTATCACCTCCGTAACCGGGAAATATTTCCTTAGTCCTCTAAGGATAATTTTGACCGCTGCGTAGTGATCTACTCCTAGATCACTATTGTACTCCCTTGCCAGAATCATGCTAAGGTATACAATAGGTTTGGTACACAGCATAGCATGCTTTATAGAACCTATGACTGAGGCATAGGGAATGCCTTTTCATTCTCTTTCTATTTTCTGCCGTGGCCGGGTTTTGAGTCTTTACTCAATTTCACACCTTACAACTCAGGCAAGAACTCCTTCTTTGACAGATCCATTTTGAACTCCTTCAAAATCTTATCAAGGTATGTACTCATCGAAAGTCTTATCAAGCGTCCTGATCTATCTTTATAGATCTTGATGCCCAATATGTAAGTAGCTTTATAGGTAATTCTTTCTTTGAAAAACTCCTTTCAAATTCTCCTTTATGCTTTCCAAAAAATTCTACATCATTTTCGATCAACAATATGTCATTCACATATACTTATAAGAAATGTTGTAGTGCTCCCACTCACTTTCTTGTACATACAGGCTTGACCGTAAGTCTGTATAAAACTATATGCTTTGATCACACTGTCAAAGTGTATATTTCATCTCCGAGATGCTTGCACTAGTCCATAAATGGATCGCTGGAGCTTACATACTTTGTTAACACCCTTTGGATCGACAAAACCTTCTAGTTGCATCATATACAACTCTTCTTTAAGATATCCATTAAGGAATGCAGTTTTGACATCCATTTGCCAAATTTCATAATCATAAAATGCGGTAATTGCTAAAATGATTCAGACGGACTTAAGCATCGCTATGAGTGAGAAGGTCACATCGTAGTCAACTCCTTGAACTTGTCGAAAACCTTTCATAACAAGTCGAGCTTTGTAGACAGTAACATTACCGTCGGTGTCAGTTTTCTTCTTGAAGATCCATTTATTCTCTATGACTTGCCGATCATTGGGCAAGTCAACCAAAGTCCATACTTTGTTCTCATACATGGATCCCATCTCAGATTTCATGGCCTCAAGCCATTTCGTGGAATCTGGGCTCATCATCGCTTCCTCATAGTTCGTAGGTTCATCATGCTCAAGTAACATGACTTCCAGAACAGGATTACCGTACCACTCTGGTGCAGATCTTACTCTGGTTGACCTATGAGGTTCGGTACTAACTTGATCTGAAGTTTCATGATCATCATCATTAACTTCCTCACTAATTGGTGTAGGCATCATTGGAACTAATTTCTGTGA
The DNA here is from genome assembly GCF_018294505.1 of Triticum aestivum. NCBI lineage: Eukaryota > Viridiplantae > Streptophyta > Magnoliopsida > Poales > Poaceae > Triticum > Triticum aestivum. The sequence goes on along the minus strand of NC_057797.1, from coordinate 162,208,111 downwards.
TGAACTACTTTCCAATTCGGGAGACGGTACAATTACCTCATCAAGTTCTACTTTCCTCCCACTCACTTCTTTCGAGAGAAACTCCTTCTCTAGAAAGGATCCACTCTTAGCAACAAAGATCTTGCCTTCGGATCTGTGATAGAAGGTGTACCCAATAGTTTCTTTTGGGTATCCTATGAAGATGCACTTCTCCAATTTGGGATTGAGTTTATTAGGCCGAAACTTTCACATAAGCATCGCAACCCCAAACTTTAAGAAACGACGCCTTTGTTTTTTTGCTAAAACACAGTTCATATGGTGTCATCTCAACGGATTTTAGACGGTGCCCTATTTAACGTGAATGCAGTTGTCTCTAATGCATAACCCCAAAACGGTAGTGGTAAATCAGTAAGAGACATCATAGATCGCACCATATCTAATAAAGTACGGTTACGACGTTCGGACACACCATTACGCTGTGGTGTTCCAGGTGGCGTGAGTTGCGATAAACTAGTCGACATTGTTTCAACTGAAGGCCAAACTCATAACTCAAATATTTCATCTCCGCGATCAGATTGTAGAAACTTTATTTTCTTGTTACGATGATTGTCCACTTCACTCTGAAATTCTTTGAACCTTTCAAATGTTTTAAACTTGTGTTTCATTAAGTAGATATACTCATATCTGCTCAAATCATCTGTGAAGGTTAGAAAATAACGATACCCGCCGCGAGCCTCAACACTCTTTGGATCGCACACATCAGTATGTATTATTTCCAATAAGTCAGTGGCTCGCTCCATTGTTCTGAAGAACAGAGTCTTAGTCATTTGGCCCATGAGGCATGGTTCACAAGCATCAAATGATTCATAATCAAGTGATTCAAAAAGTCCATCCGGATGGAATTTCTTCATGCGCTTTACACCAATAGGACCTAAATGGCAGTGCCACAAGTATGTTGCACTATCATTATCAACTTTGCTTCTTGTGGCATTAATATTATGTGTATCACTCCGATCGAGATTCAATAAACCATTTATTAAGTGTATGACCATAGAAAGTTTTATTCATGTAAACAGAACTACAATTATTCTTTGACTTAAATGAATAACCGTATTGCAATAAACATGATCCAATCATATTCATGCTCAACGCAAACACCAAATAACATTTATTTTAGGTTCAACACTAATCCCGAAGGTAAAAAGGAGTGTGCGATGGTGATCTAATCAACCTTGGAATTATTTCCAACACACATCGTCACCTTGTCCTTAACTAGTCTCTGTTCGTTTTGCAACTCATGTTTCGAGTTACTAATCACTGCAACTGAACCAGTAACAAATACCCAGAGGTTACTATGAACACTAGTAAAGTGCACATCAATAACATGTATATCATATATACTTTTGTTCACTTTGCCATCCTTCTTATCCGCCAAGTATTTGGGGCAGTTCTGCTTCCTAGTGACCATTTCCTTTGCAGTAGAAGCACTCAGTTTCAGGCTTGGGTCTAGCTTTGGGCTTCTTCATGGGAGTGGCAACTTGCTTGCCATTCTTCTTGAAGTTCCCTTTCTTTCCCTTGCCCTTTTACTTGAAACTAGTGGTTTTGTCATCCATCAACACTTGATGCTTTTTCTTGATTTCTACCTTCGCCAATTTCAGCATCGCAAAGAGCTTGGGAATCGTTTCCGTTATCCCTTGCATATTATAGTTCATCAGGAAGTTCTAGTAACTTGGTGATAGTGACTAGAGAACTCTGTCAATCACTATCTTATCTAGAATATTAACTCCCACTTGATTCCAGTGATTGTAGTACTCAGACATTTATGAGCACATGCTCACTAGCTGAGCTATTCTCCTCCATCTTGTAGGCAAAGTACTTGTTAGACGTCTCATACTTCTTAACACGGGCATGAGTCTGAAATACCAATTTCAGCTCTTGGAACATCTCATATGCTCCGTGGCGTTCAAAATGTTTTTGAAATCCCGGTTCTAAGCCTTAAAGCTTGTTGCACTGAACTATCAAGTAGTCATGATACCGAGCTTGCCAAACATTCATAACGTCTGCATTTGCTCCTACAAAAGGTTCGTCACCTAGCGGTGCATCAAGGACATAATTCTTCTGTGCAGCAATGAGGATAATCCTCAGATCATGGATCCAGTCTGCATCATTGCTACTATCGTCTTTGAACTTGTTTTTCTCTTGGAACCTATCAAAAATAAACGGGGAGCTATAACGTGAGCTATTGATCTACAACATAATTTGCAAATACTATCAGGACTAAGTTCATGATAAATTAAAGTTCAATTAATCATATTATTTAAGAAATCCCACTTAGATAGACATCCCTCTAATCATCTAAGTGATCACATGATCCATATCAACTAAACCATGTCCGATCATCACGTGAGATGGATTAGTTTTCAATGGTGAACATCACTATGTTGATCATATCTACTATATGATTCATGCTCGACCTTTCGGTCTCAGTGTTCCGAGGCCATATCTGCATATGCTAGGCTCGTCAAGTTTAACCCGAGTATTCTACGTGTGCAAAACTGGCTTGCACCTGTTGTATGTGAACGTAGAGCTTATCACACCCGATCATCACGTGGTGTCTTGGCACAACGAACTGTAGCAATGATACATACTCAGGGAGAACACTTATACCTTCAAATTTAGTGAGAGATCATCTTATAATTCTACCATCGTACTAAGCAAAAAAATGCATAAAGGATAAACATCACATGCAATCAATATAAGTGATATGATATGGCCATCATCATCTTGTGCCTTTGATCTCCATCTCCAAAGCACCGTCATGATCACCATAGTCACCGGCTTGATACCTTGATTTCCATTGTAGCATCATTGTCATATCGCTAACTATTGCTTCCTCAACTATCGCTACCACTTAGTGATAAAGTAAAGCAATTACATGGCAATTGCATTTCATACAATAAAGTGACAACCATATGGCTCCTGCTAGTTGCCGATAACTGTGTTACAAAACATGATCATCTCGTACAACAATTTATATAATCACGTCTTGACCATATCACATCACAACATGCCCAGGAGAAAACAACACTTGCCGACAAGAAGCTGGCTTCAGTCGGGGCGTTAGAGGAAGATAACGCCAAGCTGAAGACTGTTCTTGTCGAAGCTAACAAAGAAGTGACCCGTCTGAAGAAAGACAAAGTAGCCTTGAACAACAAGATTAAAGATCTCTCTCGGAAGAGAAATGATCTGGAGGCTTATGTTGGGGGATTCGCAAGAAGTTATTCCTCATGCTTGAAGGTATTTCCTCTTGGTCGACTGGTTTTTCTTAACCAGTTGTTGGTTTCCCAGTCGGTTCTTTGATTCATCATTTTGCTATGCAAAGTTTTGCCAGAACTTTGAAGAAGAGACTGGACGGATCGAGACGAACTTGGATCCCATCAACTCTCCCGTTCAGGACGAAGCCGCCATGAACGTGCTCCGACTGGAATCTCGTCTCGCCAGCGTCATGGATTATCTGGCTCGACTAAAGGTGGCGGTTTCTCGAGTCGACACAGCGCTCTGGCCGAAGGAGAGATTCCAGAATGACCTCGAGTCTCTGATGACTCGACTCAACGAGATTCCTGGCCGAGTGCAAGAATTGAAGAAGTCCTCTGCCCAATGTGGTGCTGATGTGGCTCTGTGCCTGGTCCGTGTCCATTGTAAGGAGGCCAAAGAAGAGAAGCTAGCGGTGCTCAAAGTCGCCAACACCAAACATCGCCAGTTTCAGTCCTTCATGGAGACCTTCATTGAAGTGGCCACTCGCATTGCAGACGGAATCGACTTGGACGAGTTTGTCGGGCCAACCAGTACTCCTCCAGAGGAGTGAACAATCTTTAAGTCTTAATTCAATTTTCCTCGGAATGCTGAGTGATTTTGTAACCTTTAAAACTCCTTCGGTCCGGATGCCCGAGCACTTTTATCTGCGGTTCTGAACCTTGCGAGATTTATCTGAACTTTGTTTCTCTTTCAATATATTTGTCTTCGCCTTTGATGTTTTTGAATCTCTTGGCTCTGAGTGGAACTTGATTCTTTATTCTGAATTGTCACTGACTCTGTGATGCAACTCTGTCAAGTGAATCATGGACAAGGGCACTTTGTGCCGTCCACGACCTGCACTTCGTCGTCCTTGCGGATCGGAATGGAGCGGACGTTATACTTGTGTCGCAGCTCCGTCGAGTGGGTCATGGGAAAGAGTACTAGGTGTTGTGCATGACCTGCACCTCGTCGTCCTTGCAGATCGGATGGGGCGGATGTTATACTTGTGTCGCAGCTCCGTCGAGTGAGTCATGGGCAAGAGCACTAGGTGTTGTGCATGACCTGCACTTCGTCGTCCTTGCAAATCGGGGTAGTTTTTAACTTAGGCGAGTACGAGACTCCAGCTAAGCCCCCAAGTGGGAGGATTGTTCTCCACTCGGTAGGATTTTTTTAAACTTAGGCAAGTACGGGACTTCAGCTAAGCCCCCGAGTGGGAGGATTGCTCTCCACTCTGTAGGATTTTTTAAACTTAGGCGAGTACGGGACTGCAGCTAAGCCCCTGAGTGGGAGGATTGCTCTCCACTCGGTAGGATTTTTTAAACGTAGGCGAGTACGGGACTCCAGCTAAGCCCCTGAGTGGGAGGATTGCTCTCCACTCGGTACGATTTTTTAAACTTAGGCGAGTACGGGACTGCAGCTAAGCCCCCGAGTGGGAGGATTGCTGTCCACTCGGTAGGATTTTTTAAACTTAGGCGAGTGAGGGAGTCCTGGACTATGGGGTCCTCAGGCGTCCCGCCTATTAGCCATGGGCCAGACTGGTGGGCTGTGAAGGTACGAAGATCGAAGACTGCACATGTGTCCGGATAGGACTCTCCTTGGCATGGAAGGCAAGCTTAGCGACTAGATATGTAGATTTCTTTCTTTGTAACCGACCTTGTGTAACCCTAGATCCTCCTGGTATCTATATAAACTGGAGGACTTAGTCCGGAGGACAGGTACATTATCATAACCATACAAACTAGGCCTCTAGGGTTTAGCCATTACGATCTCGTGGTAGATCAACTCTTGTAATACTCATATTCATCAAGATCAATGAAGTAGGACATAGGGTATTACCTCCATGGAGAGGGCCCGAACCTGGGTAAAGCATTGTGTCCCCTGTCTCCTGTTACCATCGACCTTAGACGGACAGTTCGGGACCCCCTACCCGAGATCCGCCAGTTTTGACACCGACGTTGGTGCTTTCATTGAGAGTTCCATTGTGCCGTCATCGAAAGGGTTGATGGCTCGACTTATCATCAAGGAAACTATTACCTTCGGAGGAGCTCTGGCCTCAGGCCAAACCCTTCGACTGGGTGGTTTTATCATGATCGCCCGTTCGGCCTTGAGCCGACGATGATGACCTCTCGAGTCATCGAAAATCGCCTTTGTGTTGATTCTGAATACGCCCAACGGATGGATCCCATGGAGTTATCGTCTTTAAACAAACTCCTAGATCGCATTGCCGCCTTGGGGGTCACTACAGACTACAATCAGATTGGGCTTAAACCCGACCAGAGAGAAATTAAATCTCCACCGATCACCCACCAGATAGCGGTAGTCGAGGAGCAAGATAACTCTTCCTCTATATTGAGGACGAACTATGTTCGGATCTCCGACCTCGAGAAGCCGGACACCTACCGGCGGAAAGACACGCCTTGTCCTCCGAACATAGAATCGGACGACAAGCTTCAAAAATCAGTTCATATCCCGGAGCTCGAACCACTAAGTCTAGAAGATCTTCGGACTCCGGACCCTAAATTGGGCCAGGGTTTGGATTTAATTCCACGCACCCAGACATAAGCGCTCTCTTGAGCACGCAGAAGCAATCTTAGGAAACGGTCCACCACTTTTGGGCCAGATTCCTCGTTAAAAACAAGATCAAAGATTGCCGTGACGAAGACGCAATCTCAGCGTTTCGCAACAATTGCACGGACGAGGGAATCCTCAACGCCATCAACCGCCGCCACATATTACACTTTGCCGACTTGGCAACTATCATGCAGAAGTACAGCATAATGGAAAGTGCCTGGAAAACTCAGGCAGCACAGTGGGGACCAGCAGTCCCCACTCAACCCCTCGTTCAGACGAAAAGGGCGCACCCTCATGGCACGCCGGGACAAATGGTAAAGAAACACAAGCCTGTTACGGGGCGCGGAACAGTTCTGGAAGGATGGCTCGACGGGCCATGCAAAATACACACAACACCGGATAGCATACCAACCCACAACCTTAGAGCATGTTGGATACTCCAGATGGTGGCCAAGAGCGGTGAAGATATCCTCACCAGGAATACCGCAGAGCACCACCCCCAGAAGACGACGACCTCAAAGTATTGACAGTCTTCGAGACATTTGCCTCAAACAATAGCCGCAAAAGGGCACTCCGCGAACTTGCCGAAGTCTGCCAGATTGCAACAATAAACCCTTGGAACGACACGGTGATAACCTTTAATGCTGGCGACGAGCCAAAATACAGGACAGTCCGAGCACCAGCCGCCTTGGTCCTCAGCCCAATTGTGGACGGCTTTTGGCTCACCAAGGTTCTCATGGACGGCGGCAGCGGACTAAACCTCATCTATGAGGATACAATACAAAAAATGGAAATAGACAGGAGCCTCTTCGAGCAAAGCAACACGACCTTCCAAGGAATCATTCCCAGTCAGGAGGTATGGTGTGTGGTAAAATCACACTCGATGTGGTATTCGACACACCGGAGAACTATCGATCCGAAGAAATAACCTTCCAAGTGGCCCCTTTCAACAACGGATATCACGCCCTCTTAGGGCGAGATGCATTTACGCGCTTCCAAGCGGTACCCCATTATGGATACATGAAGCTTAAGATGTCTGGGCTCAACGGTATAATCACTCTAGCTAGTGATCCGGACATAGCACTCCGCACCGAGAATAAAACCGCATCCTTGGACCTTGAGGCATTATCTGAAGCCCTCGCGACTGAAGAATTAACCGCGCTGCGCTCCACGGTGGACAGGGATGATGTGGTCCTAGACAAACGACCCAAATCCACCTCCTTCAAACCAGCAGAAGAAATAGTCAAAATCCAAGTCCATCCAATGGACCCCAAGAAGACAACATCCATTGGAGAACAACTAGACCCAACGGTTGACGCTGCACTATGAGAGTTCCTGTATGAGAATTGGGATATATTCGCCTGGCACCCTTCTGATATGCCAGGAATCCCATGCGAGTTGGCCGAACACAGCCTCAATATATTAAAGGGATATAAACCGGTCAAGCAAACACTACGGCGCTTTTCCGAACCCAAACGTCAAGCTATGGGGGAGGACCTAGCCAACCTAATCGAGGCAGGATTCATTAGAGAAATAAAACATCCAGACTGGCTGGCAAACCTGGTGATGGTTCCAAAGAAGGACAAGTCCTGGCGCCTATGCGTCGATTTCAAAGACCTCAACAAGGCTTGCCCTAAGGATCCCTTCCCCCTCTCCTGCATTGACCAGATCATTGATGCTACCGCAGAACACGACTCATTACGTTTCCTTTACGCATATTCCGGATACCATCAAATTATAATGAAGGAGTCCGATCAAGCTGCAACAACATTCATCACCCCATATGGGCCATTATGCTTAAACACCATGCCCTTCGGACTCAAGAATACCGACGCCACTTATCAACGCATGATCCAAACATGCCTGGAGAAACAGATCGGAAAGACAGTTGAAGCCTATGCGGATGACTTCGTAATCAAGACAAGGCACGTCGAAACACTAATAGACGACCTATGCCTCACATTTGACAACCTCCGCGCATATGACATTAAGCTCAATCTGGAAAGTGTGTTTTTGGTGTCCCCGCAGGAAAGCTGCTGGGCTTCATCGTTTCCAATAGAGGAATTGAAGCAAATCCAGCCAAAAATCCGAGCTCTGTCACAATTGGCTACGCCAACAGACCTTAAACAAGTCCAAAAACTCGCAGGTTGCGTGGCAGCTCTAAGCCGCGTTATCTCCAGATTGGGAGAAAAGGCATTGCCACTCTATCGCCTTCTACGGCGAACCGATCGCTTCGTGTGGACGAATGTGGCAACAACTGGACTGGAAGAAATAAAAACCATTGTAGCGAGCAACCCAATCCCGGCCGCACCAAACGTCGGTGAGCCCATGTTGCTATACATATCGGCAACACATCAGGTGGTGAGCGTCGTACTCGTCGTTGAACGAGAACAGGATGGACACAAATTCCCACTACAAGAGTTCTTGGCCGTACCAAACGTCGGTGAACCCATGCAAATACCGGTACCCTCATTATCAAAACATAGCAAACGCGATCTTCATGGCATCCCGAAAGCTATGACACTACTTCCAGGAGTGTTCGATCACGGTGGCTTCCGAAGTACCACTCAATGACATAATAAACAACCGCGATGCCACGGGCTAGATTTCCAAATGGGCCATTGAGATCCTCCCATTTGACATTACATATAAACCACGTCAAGCTATTAAATCCCAAGTACTGGCTGACTTCGTCGCCGAATTGACAGAGGCCGAACTCCCTAAAGAGTACGACACCTATTCCAATTGGGTTATGTATTTCGATGGCTCCAAAATGCTGGCAGGACTAGGAGTGGGCGTCGTTTTAACGTCCCATACTGGAGACGTCGTTCAGTACTTACTCCAAATACTATACACAGACTCCAATAACGCAGCCGAATACGAGGCCTTATTGCATGGTCTCCGGATGGCTGTCTCCATGGGCATACATCACCTGGAAGTGCGTGGGGACTCAAACCTCGCAATATCTCAAATAAATGGAGACTTCGTTGCCAAAGACCCGAAGATGGCAGCCTATCGTAATGCCGTCCTAAAAATGTCAGCTCGGTTCGAGGGACTCGAGTTCCATCATGTGGCCCGAGAAAGTAATCAAGCGGCGGACGTTCTTTCTCGCATAGGCGCTAAGCGTGACCCCATCCCACCTAACATTTTTATGGAAAGGCTTTTTAAGCCATCTGTGGTGTGGCAGGGGGAGGGCGGCAACACCAGTCCAGATCCGAACACAACCCCAGATTCTAAACACACCGATATTGTCGGAGGCTCAACCACCAAAATAACACCATCGGCCCATCTCATTATGGCAGTCATCGCCCAATGGACCGAGCCATTCCTGGCCTACCTTAATAAGAAGGAGATGCATTGTCCGGCGTTCGAAGGCCTACAAGGTTCATGACGGAGAGCTCTATAACAAAAGCGCTACCGGAGTCCTTCAAAGATGTATCTCCGAAGAGGAGGGGTGATAGGTTCTGGCTGAGATTCATGTAGGTCTCGGCGGGCACCACGCCGCAGCTCGGGCCCTTGTTAGCAAGGCCTTCCGTACAGGGTTTTATTGGTTGACGGCCTGAGCAGATGCACAGGACCTTGTCCAACGTTGCGTTGGATACCAACTCTTCGCCAACAAAAGCCATATGCCCCCCACTGCCTTACAAACAATCCCCATCTCTTGGCCTTTTGCGGTCTGGGGACTCGATATGGTCGGACCCCTTAAAGGAGCAAGCCATAAGAGAAAGTATCTGCTGGTCATGGTGGACAAATTCACTAAGTGGATAGAGGCCAAACCAGTCAAAATGGTCGAGGCGGGGCCGGTAATAGATTTCATATCCGGCGTGGTACACCGTTATGGTGTTCCACACAGCATCATCACCGATAATGGCTCTAATTTCACAATCGATGAAGTGAAAACTTGGTGTGCTAATCTGGGCATTAAGCTCGATTATGCCTTTGTCTATCACTCGCAGACAAACGGTCAAGTCGAACAGGCTAATGGTCTTATTATGAGCGGCATCAAACCTAGACTAGTGCGGTCTTTGAAAGAATCAGACAAGCACTGAGTGGAGGAACTTGACTCCGTACTATGGAGGTTGCGGGCCACGCCCAACCGCACTACTGGATATATACCTTTCTTTATGGTGTATGGTGCGGAAGTAGTGTTACCCTGCGACATTATTCATGACTCACCTTGAGTGCGCATGTACGAAGAGAGAGAGAGAGGCCGAGCTTGATCAGCAAGACAGCTTAGATGCCTTGGAGGAGGAGCGCGACATCACAAAAGCCCGTTTCGCATTTTATGAACAGCAGACTTGCAGGTATCAAAGCAGAGAAGTGCGGGCCAAGACTTATAACATTGGTGAACTCGTTCTATGCCTGCCGGAGAAGAAAAAGGACAAACTCAAGCCCAAGTGGGAGGGTCCCTTCATCATTGACGAAGTTCTCACGGAGGAGCGTACCGCCTGCATGATACGTCAGACAATGACCTAGAGCCAAACCCCTGGAATGCGGCCAGACTCCGACGATTCTATGCCTAGCGCTGAACTCTGTGTTCGTCTCCTTCCTCCTGTTATTAACGTTATTTTTTCTCTCTTTTCATTTTGCTCTTTAGCCCTACGGCTTTAGTACGGCTAGACCGCGCTCCCCTGATGCGTACATCTCCAAATATGTACGTCCATTATACCTGGGTGCTTCTTGTACAGAAGCTTGCTACTATTCTTCGAGCATCATGCTCACCACATATCCGTTCTTCCCATATGTACCTTTTCTTTGGCATTATATGCATCGATATGACTTAAGTTTGGCCAAGCTGGGTTGCCTGGCTCCTGTGCTTATGCCCTACGTTCCCGTTAGTTCGGCTAGGGCATAAAGGGAGCACATCTGCGATTGTTACTGTCGGGTCATCTGGATGTGTACCTCAGACTGGGTGAAGCCGAAAGCTAGCGTTCTTAAGGGAATATTCGGTTGGTGAATTAAAGATGTTTCCACATTCACTCCATTGTGAAACCCCAGAAGTTACTTACACTATGATTTTTTCAATCATAGTTCGGATATGAACATTAAGCGCATGCACACCCAGGGAAAGGAACCCTTAACGGAACTATTCTCTCTGTAAGATGTTTCATACATAATGTAATTTAACATAACTAGCCGGATACATATTGTATGCTCAAGCAACTATGACCCCTACGCCTATTTCCCATGCATACCCCGGTATATTTTACCACTAGGATATTCAGAAACACTCCGAACCTTCGGGTCCAGATGTCGAAGCGAAAAGGTCGGCCATGAAAATTGTTTTTACAATCCAGCTAGAAGGAAAGTACATAGTTACTTAGGACTTAAAGACTTCCTCCTCTATACCGTCCAACAGGCGGTCTAACTTACAATCATGTTGGGAATATCTTGTGGCCACCTCTACTTGGTCATATACTAAACTAACGGGAATTTCTTCCCCGTTTGACCCTAGCGGTCCGACCCGGGCCATGTGATTCGGATCCAGCTTGGTATACCGCGTTTTTACCATGGCCCAGGCCTCTCGCGCACCCTCTCGGCAGGCCGATATCTTCCATAGTCGGATACGCCGCCACACTCCCTTGAACAGCTCTACAAGCTTCTCCATACTCCCTAGAGGGGAGGCAGATGGACATAAGGCCTTGGCTACACTCCACATTGCCTGCCGAGCTTGCTCGTGTAACTGCGACAGCCCTTGCAGAAGATCACTTGATGATCCGAACACCTCCTCTTTGGGACGGCCCGTCAACATACCTGCAATCACAGCTATATCAGCTAATTGTACCCCCAAATTGTTATAAGATAAATTCGGCCACATACTGAATATGCCGCCTCGTAGCTTTTTGTTCTCCTTCATGAAGTCGGCTAGCTAGGCTCGCACATCTTTCAGTTCTTCGCCCAGTTTGGTGTTTGAATCCTGGAGTTTGTTTTTCTCCTCTCTGACTCGGGTCAGAACGCGCTCGCCTGCGGCATGTTGTCTCTTCGCCTCTTTTTTGCTCGGTTGAGTGGCCTTGAGTTCCTCTTCCAGTTGGTCCGATGACCCTGTTATGAGACAAGCAGCAGTTGCAATACAGCTGGCGTATAATTTTTTGTTTCTCGATGGAGGGAAATATTACCAGAGGACGCCTTCTTGAACTTTTCCAGTTCAGTGGTAGAAGCAGTTAGTTGTGTACGGCACTGCTCCAGCTCTTGGGCTAGCATGTTGTTCTTCTCCATAAGAACCTGGTTATACAATGATCCTTAAAACATTTGTCCCAACTTCTTCAAGTCTCGAGGGCTACGGGCACATGGTTATCAAATTCGGACAAGGCAAACTTACCTGCACATCTTTCAAATGTTGCTCGGTGGCCCTGTTAAGCCCATCTCGAGCAGCTCGGATGTATGCATTAGCCGAGCTAAAGGCACCGAACGCCTCTTTTGAGAAGTGGGGATTTCATAAAACGGCCCTCCGGCTCCGGTGATTCATGGCGCTCTCCACTTCCAAATTGGTGACGGACATATTTTCCGAACCCTCGGAGAAGGACAGTCCGGCGCCACTCCCATATCGGGCCCCGTCTCTTCGGCTGGGACCGAACCTTGGTGATCAGGAGTACGACTGGTCGGGTCCCGGGCACAGTCCACCGAACCTTTTCCCTGATAAAAAATAGACATATAAGTCACGGTTGGACGCGACTGCTAAAAAGAGCATAGTTGCAAACCCATACTCTTCAAGGAAGGCCCGACCGTATCTCTGTTTACCTTCCTCTTCGAAGGCCTGCCCGACGCGGGAGCCGTTCCCTCTAGAGATGCCCCCAGGGCAGCACGACGCACCAAACGCCTCCTCTTCTGGGCACAGGATGGTGCGGTGAGTGAGGAAGAATGAGAAAATCCTCTCGGACAAAGTGTCTCCTGGTTACTTACGTGCGAAATAGGAAGGAGGCCGGGGTAATCGGCGATGATGGGTTCATCCGTGCCATCATAGCTCGTCTAATAGAGAACTCCATCTTTGAGCTCCATGAATATGTCCGGATCTTCCTCATATCCGGGGTCAAGATCCCGATTGTGATTCTCCGGCTGAGGGGCAGGGTCATGGATCCCCTCGACAGCCTTTCGCCATTCCTGTCATCAATGAATAAGATACCGCCCTTCAAAAATAATTCAGGGAGAGGAGTCGAATAGTGGAGTTAGAGCTTACCCAGCTAGGAGAATTGTACACAGAAAACCCGTCTCGATTTCGAGACGAGTGAACTCCTCCTGCTCCCCTTTATACAGCTCGGCCAATATTTTGGCCAGAGTGGCTGCAGTCTTCGGGCCCTTCCAACCGTAGCGGGAGGCGTTGTCTTCCCCATTGTAATGCCACATGGGTAGCCCTCTATATTGGAGTGGTTGGACCCCACACGTTATGGAGACCGCCATTACCTCGACTATTGACAATTCGGACTGGGCGAGCATCTTAATCTTACCTAGCAGCAGATTGATCTCTGCGCTATCCTCTTCCTCGAGGCTCCGAGGATGCCAGCTATGGCATTTCTTCAATGGAGCACTTGAAAATTCAGGGAGGCCCATCCGGACTGGGTCGGGAAGAGCGATGCCGTCAATATAAAACCATTCAGAGGTCCACTCTTCAGAAGCTTTCTTCGGTGTTCCGGATAGGTATCCGGTCTCAGCAATGCGCCATATTTCGGCCCCGCCCACTTCAAATATAGATCCCTCGTGGTTGCGTGGGATAAGACAAAACAACCTTCTCCACAGATCAAAATGGGCCTCACAACCCAGGAATAGTTCGCATAAAGCGACATAACCCGCAATGTGCAGGATGGAGGCTGGGGTAAAATTGTGCAGCTGGAGGCCATAATACTCCAGAAGCCCTTGGAGGAATGGGTGAATTGGAAATCCCATGCCCCTCAGCAGATAGGGGACAAAGCATATGAAGGAAATATGCCCTAGAGGCAATAATAAAGTTATTATTTATTTCCTTATATCATGATAAATGTTTATTTTTCATGCTAGAATTGTATTAACCGGAAACATAATACATGTGTGAATACATAGACAAACAAAGTGTCACTAGTATGCCTCTACTTGACTAGCTCGTTAATCAAAGATGGTTATGTTTCCTGACCATGAACAATGAGTTGTTATTTGATTAACGGGATCACATCATTAAGTGAATGATCTGATTGACATGGCCCATTCCATTAGCTTAGCTCCCGATCGTTTAGTATGTTGCTATTGCTTACTTCATGACTTATACATGTTCCTATAACTATGAGATTATGCAACTCCCGTTTACCAGAGGAACACTTTGGGTGCTACCAAACGTCACAACGTAACTGGGTGATTATAAAGGAGTACTACAGGTGTCTCCAAAGGTACATGTTGGGTTGGCGTATTTCGAGATTAGGATTTGTCACTCCAATTGTCGGAGAGGTATCTCTGGGCCCTCTCGGTAATGCACATCACTTAAGCCTTGCAAGCATTGCAACTAATAAGTTAGTTGTAGGATGATGTATTACGGAACGAGTAAAGAGACTTGCCGGCAACAAGATTGAACTAGGTATTGGAATACCGACGATCGAATCTCGGGCAAGTAACATACCGATGACAAAGGGAACGACGTATGTTGTTATGCGGTCTGACTGATAAAGATCTTCGTAGAATATGTAGGAGCCAATATGGGCATCCAGGTCCCGCTATTGGTTATTGACCGGAGACGTGTCTCGATCATGTCTACATTGTTCTCGAACCCGTAGGGTCCGCACGCTTAAGGTTACGATGATAGTTATATTATGAGTTTATGCATTTTGATGTACCGAAGGTTGTTTGGAGTCCCGAATATGATCACGGACATGACGAAGAGTCCCGAAATGGTCGAGACATAAAGATTGATATATTGGAAGCCTATGTTTGGATATCGGAAGTGTTCCGGGTGAAATCGGGATTTTACCGGAGTACCGGGAGGTTACCGGAACCCCCCGGGAGCTATATGGGCCTTAGTGGGCTTTAGTGGAAAAGAGAAGGGGCAGCCTAAGATGGGCCGTGCGCCTCCCCCCCCCTCCCCTAGTCCTATTAGGACAAGGAGAGGTGGCCGGCCCCCCCTCTCTCTTTTCCCCCTCCGTGAATCCTATTCCAACTAGGATTGGGGGGGGGGGAATCCTACTCCCAGAGGGAGTAGGACTCTCCTGGCGCACCCTCCTTGGCCGGCCAGCCTCCCCCTTTAGTCCTTTATATACGGAGGCAGGGGCACCCCAGAGACACACAAGTTGATCCACGTGATCTATTCCTTAGCCGTGTGCGGCGCCCCCATCCACCATAGTCCTCGATAATACTGTAGCGGAGTTTAGGCGAAGCCCTGCTGCTGTAGTGCATCAAGATCGTCACCACGCCGTCATGCTGATGGAACTCTTCCCCGACACTTTGCTGGATCGGAGTCCGGGGATCGTCATCTAGCTGAATGTGTGCTCGAACTCGGAGGTGCCGTAGTTTCGGTGCTTGATCGGTCGGATCATGAAGACGTACGACTACATCAACCAAACATTTCCTTTGTCGATCTACTAGGTATGTAGATCACACTCCCCCCCCCCTCTCGTTGCTATGCATCACATGATCTTGCGTGTGCGTAGGAATTTTTTTGAAATTACTACGAAACCCAACAGTGGCATCCGAGCCTAGGTTTTATATGTTGATGTTATATGCACGAGTAGAACACAAGTGAGTTGTGGGCGATATAAGTCATACTGCCTACCAGCATGTCATACTTTGGTTCGGCGGTATTGTTGGATGAAGCGGCCCAGACCAACATTACGCATACGCTTACGCGAGACCGGTTCTCCCGACGTGCTTTG